>NW_013666398.1:197204-200741 GCF_000517525.1 Limulus polyphemus
AAGTAACAGCTTTTTAAAAAGAATTGTCTTTGGTTGTCATCAAATTTTGTACTATACAGTCACTTTTGAATTTTTAAAAATGAACCCCTTAAATTTTTAAAAACGATAGTGTTTTCGCAAGAAAAATAATTTTGATGATAAGAAAGAAAATCAGTATTTTAAACAACTCATTTGCTGAACAATTACAAAAATTGAATAGATAACATTAATGTTAGCCACTCTTCACACATTTTTATAAACAGAGGCCACTGGTAGCGTGTAAATGTTTGTTTGTTTGTTTTTGAATTTCGCGCAAAGCTACACGAGGGCTATCTGCGCTAGCCGTCCTTATTTTAGCAGTGTAAGACTAGAGTGAAGGCAACTAGTCATCACCACCCACCGCCAACTCTTGGGCTATTCTTTTACCAATGAATAGTGGGATTGACAGTAACATTATAACGCCCCCACGGCTGAAAGGGCGAGCATGTTTGGTGGGACGGGGATTCGAACCCGCGACCCTTATCCACCTGGCCATGCCGGGCCTACGTGTAAATGACATGTTCAACACTGTACCCATGGTCTACAATACATCACTCCAAAATGTTTGTTTTATCCTTTGGTTTATGCTTTCTCCGGTTCTTCAACGTGCTAATACACAATAGCATCGTCGCCAAGATTTCTAATTATCAACTCTGTGAAAATTAAAAAAATGGATTTTTTCAGTTTGGAACCTTCCACTATTACCCATATGCATGGTTACCCGATCCTGAAAAAACAACTACTAATGAAAATAAAATCGTATCCGAGTTCATAAAATATCGAATTTACATTTGAAGTGCCATCCAATATTATCATTTTGTTACGTTGTATGTTCATCCTGGAGCTAGGGTACCACACGATTTTGTTCTACTCTCTCGACAATGTGTTTTGCAGTTACATCATTCAGGCAGACATCAATTATTATATTTTTCCTTTTTTTTAGCACGTGAGTAATGTTCAGTCTTAAAAACTAAAAAAAAATCTTAAAAAAACAACGATTATTTGATACACAATTCAATAAAAATGAGATTGTTTCCAGTCTCGAAATTACTAAAATAATAACTTACTGTACAAGGTTAAAAAGTGCTAAAATCCCCGATGTGATGGTAAAACAATCTCGTACGCTCTACATGTTTCGACGCATATATTGCGACATCCTCAACAGTGTAATGTTTTGCAAAAAAAATAACAATTATTTATAGAATTATCAAAACATCAATTTACATATTAAAGAATTTCACGCCATCTGCTGACAACATTTCCATCAGGTCCATCATCCTTATTCAATAATTCAAATTTACTTTTCTTACATTTAATTATCTCAATAGATTCACGTATATTCATACCAATTACATTTTCAGGTTTTTCTAAAATAAATTTTTTTCTCTTTGAATTGTGTGATTAGTTTCATTAACATGTTCTGCTAAAGGTGAAACAAGAATATTATAATTTTTAACATTTTTTTCATGTTCATTCGGTCTGAATTTTAAATTTCTTCTAGTTTGTCCTATATAAACTTTTTTACATTCACATAATATTTTATATATGCCACATTTTCTATTAAACCAGTTTTATCTTTAATTGTATTAAGAATTTCGCTAACTTTGTTTATCGGTTTGTATATCGGAAAACTATTTATTTGTTTTTTAAATTTTTTCATTATTTGGCAAGATAAACCAGGTATATTACCAAACATTCTTTCTTACGTTTTTCAGCAAATGGTTTTAAGTTAATATTTTTATCCCTGTCTTTTAGTTTTATGACAGCTCTGTCAACAACATCTGGATTAAAACCTCTTTCCACTGCTTTGTGCTCATTTAACAATAATTCATTATTGCTATCATCCTGTTTACAAAATAATTTTAATATCCTATCCACATAACAGTAAAAAACACAGGTTTTTTGAGATATAGTGTGACAAGATTGTTGATGTGGCCATTTTTGTAGAACTTGGGGCATGATGGTGGGTAAAACAAAATACGCGGCCTAGCTAACTAATGAATGAATATTCGCTGTAAAATTATTATCAATGCTACAAGTGTAGCTACCAGTTTGGCCGCCAATTTTTATTTCATTCCTTTAAGTCACACGCTCAATCCTTTTTTGACTGCACCTTTTTTCACACTTATGGTGTTTTTCATAAGATATCATGACTTTTTGTCATTACACACCAATAAACGACAGCATGTAAGAAATTGACACTCGATAGCAACTAACATTAGCCTTAGGATCGCAACCTTATTATTCGGAACAGACCTATACGTTACAGAACCAACCAGATTATTTAAAATACATGGTGTTAGTTTTTCCTCTCTAAAATAGTGTTAATAACTTTATTTATAGTTACGCCGTGGAATCTAGATTGACAGTTTCTTGTCATCACCCGCATGTACATGGCACAGCCGTATCAACCATTATTATTTATGCTAATTACTTAAACTAATATCACTTGACGCTAAACGCTCTTTAATTAGGATAATTTCATAAAATTTAGCAAATTTGTGCTTAAAAGTTGGCACTGAATAATGAATAATAGCCGTCCACCCGTATGGTTCTTTTGAAAACTTGTTTTGAAATCTAGTTTGCTTGGCCTAGCCAGTACTTATGTATTTGCGAGTGCTTTCACCCTGTAGTTTTGCTGTTCTAAATCAGCCAAATGACAAATAAATAAAAACATCTACTTTTACTCTTAGGTGAAGCATTAATAAAGATGTTAGACTGATAGCTCATGTGATTTTTTTTTTGCATGGAGACTTTTAACTCAAAAGTCTTAATTCAACTGAATTTTACCAGTGACTATTTCTTGAAGACTGAAATATAACTGAGTTGATTTTGATGACATATAGGTGACACTACAGTCACTACCGAATAATTTTGGTCAGTAACTTTACTGAAGCAGTTTGTGCTGCAACTGGAGGCCAGGTGTATAAACTACTAGAGTCCTTGATGAAACGTAATGATGGCATAAGTGTATAGCAGTATGAATAACATGTCTGTGTAAACAAAAATGCATGTGTGGCAACGTGCACGTACTGAAAATATTACACAATCCTTCATAGATGTTTTAAACAAATGAAGCCACCACAAAGAAATAATGGTACTAAAAAACAACAAGATAAGAATAAAACAATGAGAGCATGAAGACAAAGGATTTGATCTCTACGTTAAGAACTGATGAATATGATGTTAATTGTGAAAAATAACTGATAAAGTATTATTCGAAAATAAAGAGTATCTGTGGTTTTCATTAATGCTAACAAATGTTTCAATTTTGACCTTGAGACATTCTGTTGGTAGTAAATTTTTCATGGAAAAGACGGTAATACCAAGAACAAAAACTCACACTGTGGTGTGTCAGAGAAAAAACACACAATTTTACTTGGCATTTTAAAGAATACAGTTTTATCTGGTGGTTCTAACAGAGTTTTATCTGATGTTTCTTATGAACATATATATATTAAATTGATCAAACTGAAATAGTTATGAATGTGTGTAATCGTTATAGTACACAGCATGGTC
>NW_013666398.1:201741-212279 GCF_000517525.1 Limulus polyphemus
CAACTATAGTTCCTCTAACAAAATCTGACAATTCGAGAGAACCTTGAGTTCCGGGCATGTCGTAGCACAAGATAATTAGTGTGCGGACCATTTTCATTTATATAGTGCTCTGTGAACACAAATTAGTTAGCATAAATCAGTTAAATGACGAAATGACCACTCAGTGTACATGAAATTTACACAAAATGGTTTAGATCTCATAATATATATATATGTGCATGTTGCGTCCCTAGAGTTCTATTTGACTGGGATATGAATATTTTCAGTCATGGATATTGAAATATTTTTCATAAGTACACAGTTTCACTGAATATTTTCTTAAAGTTCTTTATTTATAAAGTAGTTTCGAAGCATGAAAATGCAGGCTTTAAGAGTAATAAGGGGAGGAGGAAGGTACCATTAATGCAGCGAAATATTATAATTTGTGCCCTAACTTTTACACAACTTATAAGAAGGAAAGTCCCTAAGAAAAGAAAATGAAAGAATTGACAAAGGGTAACAGTAAAAGTTGAGATTAGCATTGCCTAACCTGAGTCAGCTGAACTGTGCAGGACCAAAAACATCTCAACCATATTTCCTTCCTACTGGAACTAGGTTCTATCTATATGACAGCCAGGGAGAGTTTAGCGTGTGTGTTCCCACTGTCCAACAGAGAGCATCATGGTCACAGATAGCTGGTTGAATGAAAATGCAGGGAGATTAGAGGATCAGGGGATTCTCAAGTTCCTTGGGTACACGTTCTAAAGGTGAGAATGGGCGTGACTACATGTTAAGTATAAACATTAAACAACTTTACTGATATCTGGTTCATCTTTGTAATCGAGTGGTATGACCATCATTAACCTATGCACTCCCCTGAACTTTTCATCAAATATAACTCAATTAACCATTGCATTTGAATAGTTTTCATTGACCGGCCAGTAGTCATCTTGCCTTGTTCCTGACCTGAGAAGTTTTTCTATCCTTTGTGTCCATTCATTTTCAAGCTAAGAAGCATTGTAACTGCTTCATGATGCCTAAGATGTCTTCTACAGTGAGGGGCATAAAGTTGTCGATGAGATGAAGAGTATTGAACTAATATTCACCATTACCGAATTCTGGATGATGACACATTGTTTACAAACACATCCAACCTTGGAGAGCTTACAGAATCGATGAGTTGATGCTGGTGTTTACTATAACTGGTCTGCCAAAACATCTGGTGAAGGCCTTGATGTCACTGTGAAATCAAGGTTGGATTGCTGGAGTCAACCTCATCCCATATGAAGGATCCTTACCTACAATTAGCCTAGCAGTAGGAGTTTATACCGCTGCTGATGCTGCCCATAGATGTGGAGACCAAGGAATGATCTGACTTGGTGATTTGTCCCTTTGTTGGGTGTGACACTATTATGAGGTGAAGATGGAAGATGTGTTTTCCTCTTTCACGAGATCACTACATCCCCAATCTCAAAAAGGGATTTTCAGTGCTAGGTGCATCTTGAAGGATGTCCAAGTTCCAGGAAGATAGACGTGTAGTGGGATCCAGCAAGGATGTAACACTGGTGACTCAAACCAGAGCAATGACGTTGTACACTAGATAGATGGCTAGTCCAATAGTTAGTAAGTTAGCTTCTACCTCGAGGGCTGAACTGGTTTGGAAAATCATGGAAATGTATGTCACTCTACTGAAAAGAGCTTGGGAGATATCCCAGAAGAGGCTGATAGTGAAATTTCCTATTAATCCACCAAATGTGATAACAAACTGGCCCATATAAAAGCAGGTTCCAATGATCAAGCACCATTGCCAGGTGATGGCGGTCAGTTGGAAAGAGGCCTGGACCTTCTACACTCAAAACAAATATTGGCTGAGGCAAAGAACCATTCCTCTCTCATGATACATCTATATGATAGATATAAAAATAAAATGTACTCTATCTTAAAGTATTTTCTTTTTATTCTGTTTTTCTTTCATTATGTTTTAGTTCATTGATTATTTTCTGTGTTGAACTGATCATTCTTGATGTGTACTGGATATCTCTGCATTTTCTTGCTTTATTTTTTTACTTATTTAGTTTTACTTTTTTGTGGTTGTAAGTGTGTGCTTGTGCGTTGTGAAATGGTTATCTTAATGAATTGTTTTACTATAAATTAAATTACATGTGAATGTGATTTGAAGACTTTGAATTTAAGTGTTGGAGTGATTTGTATTAAATTAGAGAGGCATAAAACACATTTATTTAATATGTCTAAAGACAATACAAGACCAAGCCACGTCATTGAAAAAAAGGGAAACGTTTATTTTAAATCATTGGTAAAGGGTTTCATTCTTGTGTTATAGTTGCATGTCATTGTTTTTAGGTTTGTTGTCCATGTAACGTGTAAGTATTCTTAGGAAAAGTAAATTTCACACGCTCCTTGATCATGCCATGAGTTTAAAGATTATTGGTTTTAAAGCTAATTTTGAATATCCATTTGAAAACAAGCCTGAAACAGAGAAGAGATGACAGCATAATTTGCAAGCATATCGCGTGTTTTCTGTCTGTTTTAATGATATAAGAATTGTTTATTTTTTCCTATTATTTAGTTTCCGTGCTGTAATGATGGCAAAACATGGTCCAGGTTGCTTTGGTCCAGTTGTATTATTTCTTTGTTATCTTTAATGGATAATGTTATTCTGCTTTAGAGGATATTACATTAACTTAAAGCATACGGACTGAAAGATTAGCACTGTAATATCTTTTGCAGGCCGAGTTGATATTGTTTAAACGATACAGTCGACCAATGTTGTGAGAGAACAAAAGTCCCAATCTGATTCTTTTGACCGGACAAAGAAAGCGAGTTTACTTCTTGAATTCAGGTGTAATTTCTTAAGACAATTCTACAAGGAAATAGTCAAGTAAAGATATTACATTCTCTAAAATTACCTTGTTTTAGTTCTATAGAGATTAATCCTGGTGTAAAGAAAGGTGTGTAGCTAAACACATTCCGGAAGTGTGATTTCATTTACGCAGATATACATACTGTACTTTCTATTTGTTTGTCATAACAAATAATAGTATATTCATTTATTTACATTTGTCCAGTCTCATTATTACGCATTTAAAGAAACTTAGTTAAGTTATCAAATGCAGAACACTCCCCTTATTTCTTGATCGAATCTACTACTTTTTACGGGATTACTTATCTGATACTTGTCGGGCAATCGGTTTTACCTAAAAATATCACAGGGGATCTATAATAGCAAAATTTTTACAAGATAAAGAAAGAAAGCGAATTCTCAAATATAAATAAAAACTCTGAAGAGTACGGAAATTTGTATTGAAGAGAATCCTTCAGTATGGATTCCTGGAATGAAAATGAATGTGTTTGGATTGGACAAAAAAAAAGAGAAACGGAGAGGAAGAAGACAGATATTGTGATATGTGATAAAAGGATAAACGGAAGCAAAGATTTCAACTAGGACAAAGAAAGTTGAAAAGTAGTAACTATTAGTAAGTAAAAAACTTGGAGAAAAGGAGGTAAAGTGGGTAAATAAATACCAAGAAATTAAGAAATATTATGGATGTAAAGAAGAGAACAGCAGTGGTACTAAAGTTTCAGAAAAGAGGCTTAAATAAATATATGAGTAATGGGATATGTAGAAATGAGGTTCACATTTTACGAAGATGAAAAATAATAAAGAGAAAAATAAAATAAGAAAGCGTTTGAATATTAATGTGGAATGCGGCGTGATTATTTAATTAGGATAAAAATTTCTGGAAACATGAAATGGTGATCCTAATGAAAACATGATAGAAGCAAAGGTCAAAGAGTAGTAAAGGGAAGAAATTTGTTTTCAAATATAAGTCTAAAAGTAAATGGGCAGAGAGGGAAAAAGTAAGGAAAGCAAAAGGACGTCATATAAGGATTAAAAAGACGTCTGCAATGGAAAGTGAAACTAAAGGAAGCGGAAATTGGTATTTTAATAAAAATACGAAAAAAAAGCGGTTTATAATAATCAACATGTAGAACAAATGATTAGGGAGAGGGAAGAAAAGCTGTCGGAAGGATTGGGTGGAAAAAATACCGAGGAAAGTATAATAAATAGAAAAATACTGTCTATTTGAAATATGCAACTGACATTGTAATGGTGGTGGATTATCTAGAAGAAATGAGCATGCTTATGATACTTATAAAATGTATGTAGAATAATGAACAACTTTAAATTTAGGTAAGTCCAAAATGATGATTTTTAAAAAGTGATCAACAATAATATTGTTAAAAATAGGAATGGAAAGTCCGTAGATAGAAGTAGTTTACAATTATAAATATGTGGAATATTGGTTTAACAACAAGACTACGGTAAAGGAACAGATAAAAGACAGAATGAGCATTATATGCACAACATAACACAGAGTGCAGCTAAAATAAGAGGAATGTGAGGTATGGATAGGTGGTTGCAAGCCTGGTAAGTTTTATCATTAAATATAGAGTAGAAATTTGGGGATGGAGAAAGGAGAAAACAATGAAAAGAATACGAGCAAGATATATATATAAATGGCTTTTGGGTTTAAATAGAAACACGATGTATTATATTTCGTAGATAGAGATAAGAAGAATCGATAGGGCAATCAGTACAATAAAAAAAACAACGTTTTGTATGTTTTCAGAGATGCTAAAGATGAAAGAAAGTAACCGAAACATTGTTTGAAAGTAATTGAAAAAAAGAATAAGAAATAATGAAAGGAATGTATGGGGAAATAAAGATTATGATTGAGGAATATGGAAAGTCTGAAAATTGTTGGACTATAGCTGAAGGAAAACAAATTGAAAAATCAAAAACAGAATAAGAAAGCGATAATGGAAAA
This sequence comes from Limulus polyphemus, assembly GCF_000517525.1. Taxonomy (NCBI): domain Eukaryota; kingdom Metazoa; phylum Arthropoda; class Merostomata; order Xiphosura; family Limulidae; genus Limulus; species Limulus polyphemus. The sequence goes on from NW_013666398.1 coordinate 206,571, forward strand.
CATTTGAGCCAACTTGCAACAAAATTGGAGTAGGATTGGAAAAAAAATCTATGTAATGTTACTATTATAAAAATGGGTAACAATGAAAATATATAGAAAATCAAAAGAAGATTGGAAACTAATTCAAGTACAGCAGAAGTAAAAAGTGGTAATGTGTAAATGGGACAAAATGAATAAAGAGGAATAGATAATAAGTAATATATTTATTTTATAGGAATGGAAGAAAACTTACAGATGAAACAGAATTGGTAGAAAATGGTAGAAAGATGAATATGTAAAATATAATAAAATAATTAATGAACATATATATTATAAGGAGTAAAATTGTGTAAATAATTTGTAAATTGTATGTTCAAATTGCATTTCATATAATTACTGTAATTATATGATTTGTTTGTTTGTGTATTATTAAAGACAAAGCTATATGTTAATCGACAGGCTTGTTTCCTCGAAACATCGCCAAGAAAATAAAATACAACCACGGTTTTTAAGAAGATTTATCTTCAAAAGTCTAATTTATTTTATTTTAACACCTTCGCATTTTTTTACTTATTTAGACATTGTGCTACATGTACTCTGCCCACCACGAATATCGAAACCCAACTACTAGCGTTATAAGCACTAAACCTACCGTTGAAGTATTAGAAGGAGGCTTAATTGTAAGAAAAACAATAATTGTGCAATATATTTGAAGAGTAACCCCTTTTCGAAAAGCTGGAAGCCTGAGGATTAAATAAATATGATTTGATATTTATGGTGTTTTTTCCCCATCTGGCAGTTCAGAAAATTTTATTGTATCATATTGCTCATTTGGAGAGCCAGAGTAACCATGCAGTTAGTGGACCTGTAATCTCTTGTACCGAAAGTTCTGACAGGTCTGTATAATACTTACCTGGAACGTCTAATATCACCACTAATCTGATTTCATGATTTTACTAGCCACATACACAGCAAAAATTGTACTGCATGTGTGACTCAACAAAAATCAGGACTCCGTCATTGCAAACTTTGACGGGAAATTGGAGGTTTGTGACTTCAGCATGCTAGTCCTGATACCACTGAAATATTACCAAAAACATCTTGGAATAATATGTTTTCCTGATGTTAATTCGTTATTTTGTTAAGTGGATAAACATTTATGTTACCCTTAACAACACATGCCAAACAGTTTAAGTTATATCTGATAGTGAGGGAAATCATGGTTCATACATGAAACTAGTTAACAGCAGAAAAAAGAGAACAAATAAGATGACGAAAATATTTCAGTTCAGTAAAAGTATTGGGTATGGCTGTAAGATCTTCAAGCTTCATGTTAACCTTCTATCTATAGATGAAGTGAATCATGTCTTATTTTCTGTCAACTTAATCTGCTAAGTTATCTGTACAGCGATCTCATAATCTGTTTAAACATGTGGATAAGTTACGATCATATCCACATGTTAAGGATCTGTTTTCTTGTTCGGCTAGAAAGACATAGGTAGCAAATTAAAGAAAGATAAATGAATGCACTGCTGAAACCATTCCAAATCTGAAGGTGAAGAGTTGGATCACGACTACATCTCTTTCATATTCTTTGAAGAACTAGAAAAAGGAAATTGCATTTGAGCGAAGCAATGGTACTATGACATGAATGTAGCAAAGTCGCAAGCCATTAGAGTAGATACCAAATATATGCAGGGACAGATAAAATTCTTAGTGGCAATAACTAGGGTCCTCAGACATTTTGCAATAATTATTTTCCATACACTTAAGTGGAATTCCATGGTTAATGTCACTACAGAATGGCATGTGATCCACCAAAGAATTATTTTATCACTTGCAGGCACAATAACTGTTAGGACAATGCAAATAGAGAGAGCTAGAGTTAAAGTTTACTCTACTTTGGGTAATGTAAACCAATTTCAGAAATGGTTTGCAGAAAATAAAATGAGCATGGACAGTAAATGAAAAACAAAAGTAAACAAATAAAACATGTCTTTGTTCAGAAATTGTTTCTAGCTACATTATAACTATCTGTCTGTTAAGGAAAATGTAAGGCTTTTAAACGTCTACACGAGATAAAGAATGGGTCCAAATAAATATACAGAATCATGTAAATTCCCCACTTTTCGTCAGGCCAAGAATCTATTGCAGGTGTCTTATAATTCTATAATTTGTAGGTTACCTTCGCCAACTATCATTACAGCATATACTCTGGGTCTAATCTTGGAATGAGTTTGACCCCACTACAGGGTGCTTATAAAGAAACAGAGTTAAGTAGGTATAAGCTTACAGAACAAACATTATAGTATGTAACTTTTGTCATAAGTAGACAATTAATGCAAGCTCACAACATTTACATCCACTTTACAAGGATGTCACAAATATTTTCAGAACGCCTGCACAAAAATGTAAAAATATATAAAAAATTACCTCAATATTACTGACTACGAATATTTTCTATACAAGCTATGGAAGAGTGAAATTAATGGTTCTTTCAACTATCAAAGTTCACTTAAATGAAATTTGGAAGTGTTTCAAATGTTAAGAGCTAGATTATGATTTTTTGCTTTACAAGTTTTTTGAAAGCATGCTTACGAGTTGAATTATTTAAGTAAGTCAGGAGAAATTGTAATTTTTTTAACAACTTTATCTAAGTTGTTATGTGTCTTGAAACTCTTGATAGAAGCTTCGTAGGTTTAGATTTATTTTCTTTACACTTCTATATGATGTTCAGTAATATCTGGTTTAATACGGAGTTTTCTGTATTCGTCAGTGTCATCCAGATATATTTTTAATATTTTTCAGTTTAATTTGTCTGACTGCTTCAGTATCTTGTTTATTCTGCTTTTTCGTCTTTTCATTGTTTGATTGCGTGGCAATGTTATGATTTTAGAATTGCATTCACTATCTTGTAGTGAATGAGATTTGTAATTGACTCTGAACTTGATATATGTCGCATTTTTGTAATTTTCTTCATTATTACTTTGCGTTCCAGTTAATGGCACAAAATCTACATTTTACCAGTCTTCATCAATATGTTTGGAACTAATATGTAGATATAAATCATAACAAATAATGTAATTGGGAGTGATTTTGTCACTTGAAACTCTACTTTCTGTTTTGCTAAACGGAGAAACTGAAGTTGTCAGAGCGTGATGTCTGTATTACTGTACATACTACACTTCGAGGTTGTAGATCTGTTATAATAGTAACGATCAAATCCCACTATTCGGTAAGGTTTGGTTTGAATTTCTCGCAAAGCTACACGAGGGATATCTGCGCTAGCTGTCCCTAGTTTAGCAGTGAAAGACGAGAGGAGAGGCAGCTAGTAATTACCACCTACCGCCAACTCTTGGGCTACTCTTTTACCAACGAATAGTGGGATTGACCGTCACATTATAATGCCCCCACGCCTGAAAGGACGAGCATGTTTGGTGGGACGGGAATTCGAGCCCTCGACCCTCAGATTACGAGTCAAGCTCCCTAACCACCTCAATTCGGTAAGACAAGAGTAGCACAAGTGTCGGCACTGGATGCTGTTGACTAACAGCAATCCTTCTAATCTAGTTGTTAGGGTTGGATACGCACAGATGGCCTTTGCATGAAAAGTCTAAACAAATAAAAAACTTTTTCGACTATGATAATTTGAAGTTTTGTAAGGGTTAAAATTTTGCACTTAAAATCACTGTATTTTATTTTTGTAAATATTTAATGTTTGATTTTTGCAAAAGGTCTGATGTTTCTATATTTCTACAGATCTGCATATTAATGTTGTACCGTCTTGTGTATCTTAAAACTTGAGTTTTCTCAGACAAGATTAACATATGTTGACATTTAATCTACAATTTAAGTTTAACTTTACAACCAACTAGAATGGGCTGATGAGAAAGGTGGAGAGAGCTGCTATATGCAGAGTATTTAGAACCTACCTACCTACATGTAATTTATATTTGAAAACATCTAACTTCATTATCATTGTGGACTTTGATTGTCATTAAAAGTATACTGCTAACTGGTTCCACAGCTCTGTCTTAAGATTGTAGTTTCTGGCTGGTCTTATCATGTCCTATAGAGTAAAAGTTGTGCTCCAATTCTAGTAATTCGCACTTGCTTCCACAACTGTGCATTAACATTTCTTGTCTCTGGCTTGTTCTCATCATTTCACATTATCTCTGTATTCACATGACCTGACTGCATAGAAGTGTACCTACCCTTTTTATTTCTTTGAATTTTTTCACGAAAACAAGACTTCACTTAAGCATTTTCTTTAATTTTAAAGTTTTAAAGTTGTACGTATATGTTCAGGTTCAGGCTACCATTTATACGTGTCGCCTATGGTTTAAACGTTCCGTTCAACACTAATGAAGGCAACAAATAAGTTTTTGTTATTTGTAATTAAGCCCAAAGCTACACAATGGGCTATCTGTGCTCTGCCCACCACAGGTATCGAAACCCGGTTTCTAGCATTGTAAGTCCGCAGACATACCGCTGTGCCACTCGGGGGCAACAAGTAAGTTACGCATTTCCATTGCTGGAAACAAAGTATTGTTTTGTTGTTTTCTGAGATACGAATCACAATTTTACTTTTCTTCGTAAATCCCTATTCACTCTTTTATTTATTACCTGGAAAGCCATTTTGCTATGACGAGTACAGCCACTCAATTTTCACTATTTAGCTGATTCCTATCTACTCGTTGATAATGCCTTCATTCACTCAGTAATTTTGGTCTTTCACCATTTAGGCTTGGGTTTGTTTTGAATTTCGCGCAAAGCTACACGATGGTTATATGCGCTAGCCGCCCCTAATTTAGCAGTGATATAACAAAGGGAAGGCAGTTAGTCAACGCCACCCACAGCTAACTCTTAGGCTCCTTTTTTACCAACGAATAGTGAAATTAAACGTCACATTATAACGACCCCACGGCTAAAAAGGCGAGCATGTTCAGTGACAGGGATTCGAACCCGCGACTCTCAGATTGCGAGTTGAGAGCTCTAACCACCAGGCCTTGTGAGGCCTCTTTTACCATTTAACTGTATATTCTGTCATTGAAACGTCACATGTAAATGACACTTAAAAACATGATGTGTAAGACTTTAATCTGTACGTTATTCAAGCACTCACATTTTTTATAGCCTTGTTAGAGATATACAGATCTTTTTTTGCTTCTTTTGTTTTTATGCTGTAATGGCGGCAACACATGATCCAGAAAGTCGTTAAGATTATTTTGATATAGTTGCTTTGTTTCTTTGTTATTTCAAGTAGATAATGTCTATTCTGCCAGAGAGGATATTGCAGTAATATATATAACATCCTTATCAAAAGGGGTAGCATTGTAATATACTTTACTGTTCAATTACCATGTTGACTAAATTTAAAAGTTGACCAATGCTGTGAGTGAAAAAGTGTCATGAGTAGACGATATCGACTGGACAAAGAAAACAGGTTTGCCTGTTGATTCTAAGTGTGCTTTCTCTGTTCAATTTTACTTGGTTTTCATCTTGACTTGTTCGGCAGAGGGACAGAAAGCTAATGAGCCATTCATTGATCCAGTAGAGGAGATCATCTACTTGTTTAAACTGATATATATTGTTATGTATCTGCTCGTTTGATAATTTCCTTAATTTCCGGTATAAATTCCTTCCGATGAACTTCAGCGATACAAGTCCTTATTTAATGAAAACAAGTTGATTCTTTCTCGATACAACTTTGTAATACACAGAATTTCC
>NW_013666398.1:213121-214394 GCF_000517525.1 Limulus polyphemus
TATCTATCTATCAATCTATATCTTCTTTTATTTGCCGGGCTTATATACTAAAAAAGAGGGCGTCCCGAACAAACTAGGAAATTCACGATCATTCGAGAAACTCCTCGCACACGCCAGCAGCGTCACCTGACTTCCGCTGTCGTAACAATATATTAAATCCTTTATTGGGTTATTTTACATTACTAATAGAAAAATAAAATTAACTGGAAATTACGTCCCACTTTAGGGCTTAGTACCCTGTACTATGGGAGGTATAAGTATAACTACATATGAACGTAAGTATTTCATACATTAAAAAAACAAAACAAAATGATAAACTTAACATAGTTAGACTTGCCTCTTAAATAAATACTTAACAATAGGTACTGTTTAAAGTGAATTGGTAATTACATAATTATTTATAAAAATAAAGATGCTTCTCGTACTAAATTATTATAAGATTTTATATTACACTCTTTACTATTCCTATAATTTATTTAATTTAGACTCAGTTATTATTTCTTATTGATTGTCATTTACCATAATTATTTATGTACTTATTTCTAATTATTTATCCACCTCTTGTTTTTATTTCAAATCAATAAAATACTTCTTTAGACTGTTTTTTAATTGTTTTGGTATATTTATTGTACGTATTTGTTCCGGAAGTGTATTAAAAAGTTTCGTATCCACAAAATGTCATGTCTAAGCCCTACTGTTGTTCTTCTCCTAGGTAAGTCATACAGACCCTTAACTGTTCCCCTTGTGTTACAAGAATGATCTAACCACTTTACCAGGTGCCTACCACTATTCAATCTAATCAATGCACTTTTAAAAAAACACCTCCTTAATACTCAATATAGACAGCTGCTTAAACAGAGGTCTAGATGGTTCCATTGATTTCTTTCTAAGTGTTACGTCTCCGTTTGTTAATTAATTTTCCGTAAATTCGTTCCGTCGAAACTTTAGCGACACAAGTCCTTTCTTAAATAAAACTGGTTTATTCTTTCAGAATACAACTTTACAATACACTTAATTTCAACAGTCACTCTATAAAAACACTATAATTCACGTCTCACGTGGCCAACAATATTTTGTCCGCATATATTCAATTATTCATTACACTGTCGTCACGTTGTGACCATCTTATATATACCAGACTACCCCAATCTAGTAGTCTCCCGATAATTCACTAAGGTTCGTAGAGAAGGACGTAGGCGTTGATACTAGTCACGTGACCTCGCTGACGCAACACTGTCCCTCCTTAGTATTGTTCGTCCCGAACATAGTCCAT
>NW_013666398.1:215394-261790 GCF_000517525.1 Limulus polyphemus
TATATATACCAGCCTACCCCCAATCTAGTAGTCTCCCGATAATTCACGAAGGTTCGAGAGAAGACGTGGCGTGATACTAGTCACGTGACCTCGCTGACGCAACAATATCTATTTTATACTTGTTTTAATAAGCTATTTAATTTGTTTGAATATTTTTTATAATACTTTTTAGGTATATGTTAAATGGTTGTTTGTGGGCTTTTTTAATTAATTTTTCTTTTCTTCTAATTGAAACCATTAAACCACGGGTTATCCACGGCAGTGTGTTAGTTTTGAGTGGTTTGCAGCAACTGTAAATTCATTACAGTCACCAAGTTATTTGTGTTAATATTTACATCTTTTCCTATTAATACCGTATTCCATGTTTCTGTCTTGAGAATTTCATTCAGTCGCATGTAATATATTATTTTAGTTTTTACAATAGAGATGTTGTAGGTACGTAGATTGAAAGTTTTGAAATATATATGTACAAATGTAGAGTAGTGATCCGTGATATTAGGTTAACATCAATTAGTTTTGCCCGATTATTCAAGGAACCATTAATAAAAAATATGGTCGATACACGACTACAGGTTATCACAGACTCTACTAGGAGTATTTACATAGGAGACAAATTTATTTTCTACCAACATATTTATGTAATCATTCTGCACCACTTTTAGTTGAGTGATGAAGATAAGTTAGAGATTCAGCTAAAACTCAAACAAATCGAGCTAGAACAACTTCACGTTGAAGCGAAGAAAGAACAAGCTCGTATCAAAGCCGAAAAAGAGAAAGAGCAAGCTTATATCGAAGCTGAAAGAGAAAATAACCGTCTAATTGAGAAATTTAAATGTTGTGCACATGACGACCTCAAAACTTACTTGGACGAAAATTAAGTTGAAACACTATAAGAAGCAGCTGCTCTTTCCGATAATTACACTTTAACACGTATAACTACTCTTCATAAAAAGAAATTCCTGAAATCTCAGCAAAAATTAATATCTGTTCAATTCACTAAAGTTGAGAATCCTTCTATAAAATCCAGCTCCTCTAGTTCGAGATCTTCTGACAGTTAAGATAAAACTTCATCAAAACCATTAAGGCCTGTCTGCCATTTTTGTAAAACACCCGGTCATGTTATGTCCAATTGTTGGTGTTTGAAAATGAAAAAGAAAGGGAGGCAAAACCCAGTGCGTTTGTGTCCATATATGGACGTAGTTTCACCAGATCACCCGATGTTGTTGGTTCGGCCACTGATATAAAGGCTGATGTAGTAAGCAAAGAATTTAAACCTTTTGTGTCTGTTGGTTCTGTTTTTCTGACAAATGACAACGCCAATCCCATACCCATTCGTATTCTATGTAACACTGGGGCAACTCAGTCACTGTTGTTAAAAGATACGTATATTACCTTTGAATTCGAGATCTGCCACTGATGAATCTGTTATTGCTCAGGGTATTGAGGGTGGCTTTGTTAATGTTCCTTGTAATAACATTTACTTGACATCAGACCTAGTTTCTGGACAAGTTGTGGTTGGAGTAAGGATTACTATGCCAATTAAGGGTGTATAATAATTGTTGGGAAACGACTTAGCTGGGGGAAAAGTTTTGCTGAACCCAAAATGGTTAACGAGCTGATCACTCTTTCATTTAAGGATGTTGTTGTTGTTGAGGAGAATCCTGATGCGTTTCCCTCGTGTATTGTGACTCCAGCTCAGACTAAGAAATTAAGCCAAGAATAAATGATAGACACGTATTCAGAGAGCGATATAATAGAGTTGTCTCAGACATTTTTTGGATTCAACAGGGATCTTGTGGATGACTGTCCCACTGATGATTCCTCGGTGACTTACAACGATGGACGTGAGGGATATGTTTCACCTGCCAAACTTCTTCTTGCTAAAAGTAAACTGATCACTGAGCAAGAAAATAATCCGTAGATCTCTTGACTATTTAAATATGCACTCCCAAAAAGATGAACTGGAGAAAGTCCCAAATGGTTATTTTTTTCAAAAATGGTGTGCTTATGAGGAAATTGAAACCGCCAGATGTGCCAGCTTTAGAGGACTGGGCTGTAATTTACCACATCGTTATTCCCAAAGCATATGGTTCTGAAATGTTGAAAGTTGCCCATGAACTCCCCATGGGAGGTCATTTAATTGTCAACAAGACAAGTGACAAAATTATGAGACATTTCTTTTGGCCAAAAATTAGGCAATATGTTTCACAGTTTTGTAAACTTGTCATACCTGTCAGTTGGTCAGGAAACCTAACCAGAAAATTCGTGTTGCTCCTTTGAAACCTATCCCAGCTTTCGAAGAACCCTCAGTCGTGTGATTTTTGATTGTGTTGGACCTTTACCAAAAACTCGATCAGAAAACCAGTATTTGTTGACTACCATGTGCGCATCCACTCGATTCCTGAGAGCTATCCCCTAGAGAAACATTTCAGCCCCAAACATTTTAAGGCTTTGATTAATTTCTTTACTTTTGTTGGCTTGCCCAAAGAAAGTCAGTCTGATCAGGGATCATATTTTATGTTGGGGTTGTTTCAATAAGTATTTTATCAGCTTGGTGCTAAACAGATCAAATCTAGTGCCTATCATCCAGAATCGCAAGGTGCTCTTGAGAGATTCCATCCTACCTTGAAAAATATCATGCGGACGTATTTGTCTCAATAATTAGAAGGATTGAGATGAAAGAGTTAATTTATTATTATTTGCTCTTCGTGAGTCAGTTCAAGAGTCCTTAGGGTTTAGCCCGTTTGAGTTGGTGTTTGGCAATTCAGTGCATGGTCCTTTAAAGTTGCTGAAGGAACAATGGTTGGAAGATGATCCAAAAGAAATACACTTATTGGATTATGTTTCCAAGTTTGGTTCAGACTCTTACATGCTTGTGAATTGGCTCTGGAAAAGTTGAAGTTGGTGTTCTTTGTTTTCCAAGCTATCAAGTGTTACCATGGTGGATACATTACACTATGTCATTTCCAGTTAATTAACAGTTAGAACAATCACGTGATTGACAATTCAGAAAGTTAAATGGTGCTGTGATGACCTCTTGCTTTCAGCATTAAGATAAGTTTCTAATGCAAAACATTGCCCAGCATTTCAAGAGAATCATTTTTATAATCTAGTTGAGAGGTGAAAATTTTAAAGAGCATACCATCCTTTACCACTCTCTAGAGTTTCATATCTATTTGCCTGAAACGTTTGTCGAATCTATGAGCTATGAGGAGTTATTTTTCTTTTGAAAAGCACAATAATCAACAACAAAGGCATGGACACAACGGATTTGATCTCGACGTTAAGAATAGGTGAATATGAGGTTAACTGTGGAAATTGATCTTGAAATTATTATTGGGAAATTCAGCATACCTGTTATTTTCACTAATACTAGTAAGAGAATATTTCAGGTTGAAATTGATATGTTCAACAGGCTGGGAAATTATCATAAGAAAGATAATGGAACAAAGACTCGACTGGATTTTTCAGAACACATTTTCACCTGATGGTTTGAGTAGGTTTTAACTGTTGTTTCTCATTGCTTAGTGCAAAAAATATTTCGACATGAACTAGTTTAAATGTTCATGAGCAGGTGAAATTATCAATTCACAGACAATGTCTTAGAAATCATAACAGATATACACAAATGATGTAGTAAGTGTTATATTTAGCTGTGATAGGAATATTTTCAGTCATGCTGATTAAAATACTTTTAATAAGCATACAATTTTATTGAATATTTTCTTAACATTGTTTCACTACAAGTTGTAGTATAAAATCACGAAAATGCAGACTGTATATTTACTAGGGGGAAAACAAAATAAAGCCCCATTGTGAAACTTTGTAATCTACACCCAAAACTAGTACACGCCTTAAGGAAAGACAATGGAAGTGTTGGCTTAGTATAACAGTTGAAGATAAGGTTAAAATTGCTTAAATAAGACGAACCCTCATTTCGTCCTACTGGAACTGGGCTCTATCTATACCACAACCAGACAGTAGCCTAAAAATGAAGCTGGGTCAGAGAATTTGCGTGTGTGTTCAAATTGTTTGGCAGGTTCAACAGAAAGCAGCACAGCCATCACTTAGCTGATTAAGTAGAATACCAGGGATCAGGAGGTCCTCAATTTCTATAGGCAAAGATGGGCATGAGTACACATTAAACCAATATCTAATTCATGGGTATAATCGCACATTACAACTCACTTTGACCTACACACTCAGCTGAACTTTTGACCAATGTAATTCGCCTGACCTTAAATTGGAATCTCAACTTTTTTATGGATGAATGAACTAAAATTGCATGTGACTGTCTTGTTCCATTTCTTATTGCCGAGTAATCCCAAAGCATTTTCCATTACTTAATAGATTGCTGGCAAAATTGAAGATTATGATGAAGAAACATCAGTTTGGCTGAAGATGCTGATCAAAACAATCTGGCTAATCACACATACTGTGGTGTGAACGTACTTTGTAGTCACTATGAGAAAAACCTATACACTGGATAGATGAAGTGAAGAAAAAGTGTCATTGGCCACTATTCAGTTATTCACATTATATGGCCACACAATAACAGGTATAATGGATAAATAAACTTAGTATTCCGAGAATTGTTTAATCTCGACGTCTAAGTTCAAGGGATGTTCAATTCAATCTACACTTTGAGCATCGTGTGTTATTGGGTTATACTAGCTTCGGAGAGTTTCACTCTTCATCAGTAACCCTGAGCACAAGTTAATCAAAGAGAGGTAAGCTGGACGTATATCATAGTGAAAAAGTATCAACCATACTGTTGGTGTGAACGTGTTTTATAGTCTCTACGAGAAAACCTATACACTAGATAGGTGAAGTGAGTACTACTGTGGAGAAACTACATCCAGTATGTACGAGCAGCAAATCTAGTAGGTGTAGCATCTTTGTCGATATATCATTCCCACTTTAGTGAGAAAAGTATTAATTCATTACTCTTTGAGTCCTATTTCCAGTAGATACGGTGTAAGAGTTCAGTTTCAGGAAGACTACAATTTACTTCTTAACAGATACTAATTTCAAGTTGATTTTATTTCCATATTGTTTAGGGATTCCTACTTCTGGTAAACTATGTATCATTGCTATTTTACAGATACTGCTTCCGTATAGGTATTTTTAAGCCTAATTATTTTCCCTTCTGTGTGGGTGATCAATGGTGTAATATTTAAACCATTAAAGTTGTTGTTTTAAACTTTATGTTCTGCAGAATTTGGAGATGTGATATACAATACTATTAGCAGTTATAATCATATTTAAAGCGTGCAAAAAAAAAAAAGCTATATCATTTACAGATCAGCTGCAAAAGGTATAACTTCGGAAGAATATAACTGTGGGAAAATCGCCCAAAAGGAATCGGGGATATTTAGCTTCACAAGTTAGCTTCAATATCACAACAAAAAAAGAACAGTTATAATAAGGGACATGGTCTAGGAACGTAAATCCACAATGTTACATGCCAACCTACCATTCACCATCCAAAGCTAATAGTGGCCATGTTAATAACCTCGTAATTTCAATTACATAATCAAAATAATTATTATACATGGGAGCTCTTATCCATTTACAATCACCTTCTAACAGAAAAGTATAAATAAGTATAAATATTATTATTATTATTAAATAAGTATAAATATTACAAATATATGACAGAAATATACTCCACTAACTGTATAGTTCGGTGTGGTGTAATATGACTTCTTATCTCTACCCATTTCTATATAAAGTAGCAAAGTTTAGAGATTGTGAAAACTGGATTATGATTATTATTAATTCAGAAATCTTTAATAGGCAGACATTCAATGTCAGTTAACATTGCAAAATAAAATATATATTTATTAAAATTAACAGCACCTTAAGAATAACACCAAATAAGCTTCAGTTCAGATTTTGTCGAAGTAATAGTAAATCTCAATTTTAGAAAAATTGTATATATCTTTAGGATTATTATAACTATAGTAACTTGATTTTTTTTATTTTTAGATGCTCTTAAAGTTGTTTCAAAAGTATGATTTTCCTTTTTGTTTGTTTGAAGTTAAGCACAAAGCTACACTATGCCCACCACGGGTATGATTTTCAATTTACACTTGGATAAGTTAATCAGTTTTAATTATAATTACTTAATTTAAGCTATTAATTACCAAATTTTTCAATATAATTATAAGTTTTAAAAATTAATTTTAGTAATAAAGTAATGAATATTTTAAAGAAAAAGGTCTCAATATCGCTTTTAGTTTTAGTTAAGAATCCTAAATTTAGAATCTCTTTTGGAATAATTGAACCAGTGCTTCTCATTTCACTCTTTCTAGTTATCAGCCACTATAAATTTATGATCTTTTGTTTACTTCAAAATATTCGTGCAAAGCTAGTCGTCCCAAATATTGAACTGATAGACTAGAGGGAAGTCAGTGACTCAATAGCACCCATTACCTACTCCTGAGCTACTCTAATAGTAAGGCTTGACCGTCATTCTTATAACTAGCCCACGGTCCGAAGAGCTGAGCGCGTTTCTGCAGCAACAGGACACGAACTAGAGACTCCCAGATTAACAGTGAAGCATACGAACCACTGGGTCATGCTTAGCCTCATACGTTCACGAAACAAATCACTCAAACTGTAATTAGGATAATTATAAACATAGCTATCTATTTCGTCAAGTTTATCCCCCGTGTGACAACGATAAAGTACAGACGCACAACGCTAAACTTTAGGGTTCGATTCCTTTGTTAGACCCAGCAGATAGCCCAATGTGGCCTTGCTCTAAGAAAACAAAACAAATTGTCAAATTTAAGATTATCAATATTTATTTTAATATATTCAAAAATTACAAACGGGTTATAAAGATTCTACCATAAAAATATTTTTACAACACTTTGATTAATTAGAGAACGTATTTGTTTGTAAGCAAAATGCGCTATCTGTTTGTAGTGTTATAAGCCTTCTGATTTACCGTTGAGCCACTGGGGGACTATAAAAAGTGAAAAAAAATAAATAACTTTATGTTTGAAATAGTTAACCAAATATAATTTTTCTTTAAAAAGACTGTTTCAATCTTTAAAGGCAGAAAATGTCTTGAGGGTTACTTTAAGTTTCAATAAATCAAGAAGATCTTTAATACATATGTTTCTAAAATTTAAAATATATTTAAAATATATTAAGTATATTTTAGAAATATTAAGCATATAAAATGAAACAGGAAAATAATAATTATAATTAGTACAAAGATATATGAAACTTATCTATTTATCTTAGTTTTACATTTACCTATTTTGATAAAACTTTCAAACCAATAGATCCTATTCGAAAGAAACTATTTGGTAAAGTTAATTTTACTTAATTTCAGCAGAGTTATTTTGAAAATCCAGATTTAATTCATAACGTAAATTTTCACGCTCAGTAAAGAAAACCAAAATCTACAACTCTTTCACAAAAAAACATCTTACTTTCAGAAAAGGGATCCGAATTACTATGGTATATTTCAAATGAATAAGTATAATATTTTTTATTTGGAGACGATATAAATTAATCCTTTAAATGAAAAATATTACAAGTTTGATTAAATTTGTATGAAAGACCACAGATACTCCAGGCTGATAAATAAATTACTGTATCCAATTTACAACTTGGTATGTTATGATATACAAATTGATAATCAATTGCTATCGGGCAATTTAAAAACGGATAATTTTCCCAAGCGCATTTTATGTTCATATTTAAATTTCCCAGATGTAATTTAATGAAGATAATGTTTAGCAAATAGTGTTATCAAAGTCAGACAATAAAAGAAAATTAGAGAAAGCATCATATTAAAATTAAATCATAGAAATATAAAACGTAAAAATTCTATAAACACACAAGCATTAAACGCTAGTAGGTAAATTAGCGACACCACAAAGTAATTTCGGAAATAATTTCTATAATCAATTATATTCATATATAAAAACTATACTAAAGTCTCTTGCTGTTATTTTTAATAAAATCTTCAGTGTCAAGAGTATTAAAAGTGACATTATTAAAAGATTCGGTGTTAAAAATAACAATAATTCAGGTTTATAATTTTACATACTTCCAAAGAATCTAGATAGCCCGCTTTTACGTCTAGCTTAATTTCACTATTATATATAAACATAGGTGGATGTAGAGTTGTTATTTTCCATACTATCAAATTAAATGGGTAGGATAGCAGAGTTCTGTTATAATATTGTAATATTTATATTTTATTCTTGCTGATGATTTGGAGCATTATCTGGTGTATGTTCATAAAGTTTAACAAGAAAAAGTTCTGTAATCTGTTTTATTTTGGGCTTTATAGTTGAACTATGGGTTAATATCATGACCACAACCAGCCTCGGTTATTAAATAGCAGCTCGGCTTGAGGCATTTATAGGTTTATAGCGTATGCAACCAGACCTTATCTCTTACTATCATTGATCTGCTTCTAACATGCGCATAGTTTTCTTATATAGAGAGAGTCCTGACATAGCAATATGATTTTCTTTAAAAGTTGTTGAAAATAGCCATTTTACTCACAATGTCTTATACTTAGGCCATAAATACAACATGTCATGAGACAGCAGACCAATGAAAGATGTTAAGACTGCGGTCAGAATGAGAGGCAGATAGCGAGGGATCTCGGACTTGCAAAAGTGACTTGCATAACATTAATGGTCAGTGTGACTGTGTATAAAATTATTGGCCAGTTTTGTAAGGCAAGTCTTAGAGCTGATTACCATAGCTCTGAAATACTGCCAACGGTCACGGAACTAAAACAAATTGACCTTTATTCGCCAGGTGACGTCCGATCCTTCCAAAGTCTTGCAGACGTCATCAGTAGTGCCAACAGGATTCATTGGCCAGATCAACATCTTCTGCCTAAACTGGCTGCAACATTTTTGTGACTCGGCATAAAATCCTGCTTACAGAAGCCAATATAAAACGCCAACTTATGGTGTTTTCAAGATTTGTGCTATTCTCTGTCGAGTCTTAATTATACCAGTTTAGCCAAATGGACACACACACAAGTGGAGAAAGGCTGGTTAAGGATTTCAGCACGCCTGCTTGAATTCTTGCATGTGACATGGTGGCTAATGGAATTGGCAGCGATTTGGGTTACCGGAAAACCCAACCTAATTTTCATCTTGTGCCACAAATCCAGTGAGGAGTTTTACATTTCGCAACACAGTTGCTGAAGGAAGATAGTGCCAGTTATCACACCTTCCGAGCTGCCACCTTACAGGGGGTTCGGGTTCTACCTTGGTCACCACGAATCCCCGACAGCGCTTCTTGGAGTACCATAATCATGAACTGCGTAAAACAAGACCTAGTCCCACAAATGTGAGCTGCAAATAAATCTGGGTCTACAATACACGCTACAACTGTTTTCATACTATCCATTTTATTATGGCAAGTATATACTCTTAATTTTAGTTCATCAACTCTAAATTCCAATTTATCATTTATATCGTGAAATATTGTATTATTTAATAACAATAACGATATTCATAATTTTAATGGTTTCATTGGTCCCTCAGAACGTTTCAACAGATTCCTTTACCTTATGACTTATCGGGTTTAATAAAATACGTTTAATACCCTTTCTATGTACCACCATTCTAATAAATATTACATTTTTGATATGTATACAAACATATTTAAGACAGATAAATACCAAACTCTCGGTGGTTAATTTTGGTTCTAATAATAGATCATTCATGGAAAATATTCACTGACGTTAGGAAAACATTGATAATTTACTGATTCAATCATATAAATTTTACAGCTCTCGAAGAAGTTAAAAATCGATTTTCTTATATTAGCTCATATTTAACCAGAAAATTCTTTGTATGGATAATTTCATTCAGGGAAAAAACAAATAATGTTCATCATCATTTTATAAACTGTCTTTACTTTTGATGAGACATTTAGATGTAATAATTAATTTGGAATTAGTTTAATCTTTCAGTATCACTAGTTCCGTCTTGAACCAAACGCCTTGAACGACACAAATATTGTTTTCAAGAGCGCCACCAGCTCACGGAAGCAAGTAGATAATGTACGGGTAATCCAAGCTGTAACACGAACGACGACCACCAGGGGAAATAAACCAATAATCTGACGAAGGCGTGTTGTCTTTTGCCGTCACTATAGAGAACACAACTTTCTAATTGTAGAGGAATGGACAGAGCATCGCTCATCAGAAGATAAGCCTTGTAGTTAATATCGACTAAGCCTTTCTCCGCCCTAGCAGTGATACACAAGATAACCATTATTCATTAGCAAGTGATATAATTATGTGTTAAAACCTCACTCTACTACCTCGTACAGTTCAAAAAGCTACTCTGGCACGTAACATAGTACGTGTGTCGTGCCATGGCAACAGTACGACAAAAACATAGCTGTATGTTAACTTTTCAGTGCAACTTTGAATGAAACAGGTACAATCGACAACTAATAGAATTAACTTACTAATGTCAGTAAGCATCTAGGTTCGATCTACCGAATTTATCCTAACCTTCGGGATCTTATCTTTTAATATTCCTTCTCCGTAGTTAACAGGAAAGAGCATGGCCTGTAAGTATTCATATTCTATTGTATATTTCGAAAATGTACTTTTTCTAGTATTATACTGCATAGGACTTAACTATTTTATCATTTTAAGATACCCAGAATAAAATAGAGAAAAAAATATTGCGTTTTTGCAAGGAGTGAAACTGATCGATTCTAGCTCGTATAGAAACTTGCAATAAAGTCATGCCGTAGAATAATTGTGTACGAAAGATCGCGGAAAAATCTTTTCAAATCTTATTTCCCAACATTGTGAGAGGGGATGGGAAGAAAGGGAGAAGGGTCATTATACAAATGAATTTTAAAGAGCTGTTGTTGGTAATTCTGATGAATAAGCTATATAGTTTAATGCAAAGCAGATGGTGCAGTAACTTTTTCTACTAATTTTGAGAAAGATGAAAGAACGTGAAACTGATAACATGATAAGCAACAAATAAGATGCCCTGGTTTCGTATTTAACAAGCATTGTTGTCTATAACACCTTCGTTTTTTGTTTCCACCAAACAGTTCTGCTTATCAAAGAACAGCAAATATCCTGTTAAAATATATTTAGTCTTATCTCTAAAATTTTCGAAAAGAAAACGAAATTCTGAGAGAAAATTATTTGTTTGTTTGTTTTTTAATTATGCACAAAGCTACACAAGCGCTATCTGTGTTCTGCCCACCGCGGGTATCGAAACCCGATTTCTAGCGTTGTAAGTCCGCAGACATACCGCTGTGCCACTGGGGGGCATGTTAGAGAAAATTATCATAATATCAGTACACGTGTAGTACGTCTAGTAATTCTATTATTAATGTGAGTTTTCCAAAGTAGAAAATGAAAAAAATATTTTCATTTACAGAACTAAAATATTGGAGCATAAACTACAAAATAGTTTTGCAGTTTTTTTCGTAGTTCGGGTTTTCTCAGTAGAACAAATTGTTTAAGGCGTTTAATGTTCTCATACTTCGTTTCATACATTCTGGAAAAACTAGTCATCCCTAATTTTGAACTTATAGACTAGAGATAAGGCGGTTATACAACAGCATCCACTGCCAAGCCTTAAGTTAAAGGCATCAAATAGTGGAATTTGACCATCACTCTTATAATGCCCCCCCCCCCCCAGTGGCACACCGAGCGTTTGCCGACTTACAACGCTAAAAACCGGGTTTCGATACCAGTGATGGGCAGAGCACGGATAACCCATTGTGTAGCTTTGCGCTTAATTCCAAACAAAACAAACAAACAAACAAACTTATAATGTCCCTCCCCCCAGTGGCACAGTGGTATGTCTGCCGACTTACAACACTAAAAACCGAGTTTCGATACCTGTGGTGGGCAAAGCACAAATAGCCTATTGTATTGCTTTGTGCTTAACTTCAAACAAACAAACACTCTGATAATGCATCCATTTTTCAAAAGTGCTGAGCGTGATTTTGTGACAACTCTGCGCGAACCATGGATTCTCTCCCCGTCCCGCCAAACATGCTCGCCCTTTCAGCCGTGGGGGCGTTATAAGTGCGGTCAATTCCACTATTCTTTGGTAAAAGAGAAGCCCAAGAATTGGCGGTGTGTGGTGATGACTAGCTGCCTTCTCTCTGATCTTACACTGCTAAATTGGGACGGCTAGCGCAGATAGCCCTCGTGTAGCTTTGCGCGAAATTCAAAACAAACAAACCATGGATCCTCAAATCCATAATCCTGCACAATAACTATAAGGTCAGTCCAGCTCATGTTTTACCAGAACTTAATAAGTGCATGACCTCCACAGAATCATTTTATAAGTATTAAAATCACTTGTATCATCAAGGAACAGGTTCTATACTCAATATTTATTGTGTGATGAAAAACTTTGTATGGTATTATCTATAAGGTATTAATTACTGTTGATTATACAAAACTGTAAAATGTTAATCATTGGGCTACAACTGTGCTTTTTTAACCACTGAGTAATACGCCGACTCCTTATCTGTAAATCCCAAATTCAGAACATAAGATATCACAGAGCATAATTATTGTACTTAACCGACACACCTCAAAAACAGCAATAAATTTTAATGTCGAAGTTGTGTTTCCACTAGACTAGACTACGGAGATATCGAAAAAAAAACATGTTGAATGTCACGGAGATATCGAAAAACATACATGTTGAATGCCGGCCAGTTATCATTACTGAAAACCTGTAGGTTATTATTATTTTCAGATTTTAATGCAGTTTATCTTTCATAATAGTTGTATATGCTACAATAGGAGATGTTATGTATCCAAACCCTATTTTTTATTTCATTATCAGATATTGAGTAAATATATAGCTTTTATTATATTCCTGTAAACATATTCATTTCAATCTATCAATGAAACTAAATAAATCATAAAAAACAGCTGTTTGAGTATTTAATAAGTGACTTATAATTCGTTATTTGATTTAAAGTATTAAAACTATAATTCAATAAAAACAAGTATAAGAATGTTGGCGTTACTTGATTACTAAGAATGCACTAACACACAATACTAATACACTAATGTTACACTATATGTCGGTTCGAGCACTTATTCACAGAATTAAATGATCAAACTCGATTCTATAGTTTAATCGCTCGACAATATTCTCATAAAAATTGTTCCTCTTCCTCCCCCAAAAGCTCGAATGTGTGTATTATTATTCCAGGGTATCCCCTTGAATCTTCTGCTGTTATAAGAATTCACAGATTTAATAAAATAACAAATTTGGAGAATAACCATTCCACTCACTGTGAAACAAGCCACAAGGTTTATGGCATGGTTGTTAAATATTTAAAAAAAAGGAAATTCTGTCACACATAAATAGAAAAACGTATTGCAAAGTTAACCTTCATGTACGTGTTTACGTGGTTAGTTGTCACAAGGCCCTCAAAAGAGAGTTTCGTTGTCATGGTAACGGGTGGCTGTTGTTTTCTTGGTACATCCGTAGAGTAGTGGCTCAGCTGAGATGTATTTTGTTTTTTTTTTCATCTAGATTATTTGTGTAGCGTGATGAAAAGCCTTCCATAACTACAAAGTAATCCGTAACCTGGAAAATGTTTAAACAACTAGATACGAAGTTGTCTTTATGTGAGTCATTACTTCGTTGTTCAAACTGACAACACGTTTGTTAGAATAATATTCCGCGTACTGGGAAATAGCGTAATGCTATACACAAGTTGTCAACCTACTAACTACAGTGCTAGTTCATTATGGCTTAGATCATAAAATGTTAATGACCTGTCGAGTTTTCACATACTGCATTCAGTGTACTCATGATTTGAGAAAACGTTTTGGGGTAAATTAATTAATACAAAATTAATTATTAGACTGAAAATAGATCTTCAGAGACAGATAAAAAGAATATGTATAGCTCGCGAAATGTCTGACTTTCTTAATGATGGATGGAAGGATGGCAAAATAAACAAATATCTCTTGCTGGGTAGAGGTTTGACAGGCTAAACAGACTGATTGATTCAACGAGAGAAAGAGAAAAAAAACTAAGTGGCTACCCTTCTTATGTCTTGAGAGGCTGTCTGGCTAGCTAGCTTGGTAGCTATCTGACTGGCTGACTAGGTGGCTGTCTGGCTAGCTAGCTTGGTAGCTATCTGATTGGCTGACTCGGTGGCTGTCTGGTTAGTTGGATGGTTACCTGTCTGTCTAGCTGTTTGGATGAGTGACTATGTGGTTGGCTACTTGTTTAGAATATTGTCTGTCTGCCTAGCAAGCTTGGTGGCTATCTGACTGTCTGGTTAGTTGGGTGTTTACTTGTCTGTCTGGCTGATTGGATGAGTGACTATATGGTTTGCTACTTGTTTAGAGTATTGGCTGCTTGCCTAGCTAGCTTGGTGGCTATTGGACTGTCTGGTTAGTTGGGTGTTTACTTGTCTGTCTGGCTGATTGGATGAGTGACTATGTGGTTTGCTACTTGTTTAGAGTATTGGCTGTCTGCCTAGCTAGCTTGGTGGCTATCTGACTGTCTGGCTAGTTGGATGTTTACTTGTTTGTCTGGCTGATTGGATGAGTGACTATGTGGTTTGCTACTTGTTTAGAGCATTGGCTGTCTGCCTAGCTAGCTTGGTGGCTATCTGACTGTCTGGCTAGTTGGGTGTTTACTTGTCTGTCTGGCTGATTGGATGAGTGACTATGTGGTTGGCTACTTGTTTAGAGTATTGGCAGCTTGCCTAGCTGGCTACCTAGATGATTATTCTGACTTGTTACCTAATTGGGTGACTGTATGTCTATCTGGTCAGATGGATGGGTGGACAACTAAACAATACTGAAAGGAAAAGTATTAATTACCAGTTAAGTTGTTTTTATTTACTACAACCACCTATTATATGTTTTATATTTTGAATTAGTTCGCAATGGAAGTCATGTTTATTCGTAATTTCAACCTTACCGTTTAGTCTTTCAATTAAATCTTAATATGTCTTGCTATCTATCAAGTCTGAACTTACTGGTAATTGATTCATTTTAAGCTTACTTACACTGTTGAAGCTGCTGGTGTTGAGGATTTATTTGTACTATAACAGAGTTGGTTATCTATCTAACTATTTGTTTACCAATTTTTCTATGACCTAGCTCCAATACAGAAAATTCTACCCTAGTCATTAGAAATGTCTTTGTGTTCTAAAGTTATGACACGGAAATTTGTTTTAGAATTTCGCCCAAAACCACCAATGGGATATTGGCACATAGCCGACCCTAATTTTGAACTGATAGACTGGAAGTAAGACAGTCAACAGCAACTCGCACACTACCCTTTTTGATCACATAGTGGGATTTGATCGTCACTTTTATAGCGCACCTATGATAAAAATAACCATATTTATAGTCCGGGAATTCTAACCACAAGGCCACGCCCTCTCCTTGACCTTAAGAGCAAAAAATAATATTCATATTGAATTTAATTGAATATATTTTCATTTTATCTGAATTTATGTATTTCTTCGGAACACATTTCTTTTTTTTTAAGTACGTAGCACATACCTACGAATATCCCAACTTTTCTCTAATAAACATTATCTCTGTCTGGTTAGTTGAACTTGTTTCTTTGATGTTTGTCTTTCTCAAAGACAAAGATGCTCCTTATACTAAGTTTTGGTGTTGATTTTAAAAACTACAAAAAAATATGTCTTTTTTTTTGCAATTTATTATTTCTCGGATACTTTGTGAATCAAAAAGTATTTTTTCTGCAAGATGATTTCTAAGCAAGCATCTTTCCGAGAGAATACTGGATAATGATGCTGCTTAAGACTAATTTAGGGCTATACAAGGATCTTGTCCGTTTCTACTGAACCGTCAGTTATTTTGTATTTGTTAAATTTTTCCTCGATCTGTTCAGTCTGACTTGTGAGGTAATGATATAAACGCATTCAGATATCCAGATGCCTCCCTATCTGAAAAAACATGATTTTATACACATGTATGAAAAAAGAGACTATCGCTAATTGAACCTTTTAAGAGAGTTTTAAGCTCAACGGTCTCGTGATTTCATAAACGTTTCTTTTTAATACATTTAGTCCTCTACATATACATTATTTTACCGTCAAGTGATTTAATGTAAGATATAATCAAAATTAGATAGACAGATTGTTAAACAGATAGAAAGTCTGATCGATAGGTGTTTTACGGTAAGTACAAACTGTTCAATATTACTAATTAATTTTCAGTTAAGATGCTTTATCTTTTGACATTTTCTGAAGTCTAATGCATAGATATATATTATTAAAGTAAACACACAGTTGATGTTTACATTACGTATTTAAAAACATAATAATTGTTTATCATTTATGTTCCAAAACGTCTTTGGTTTCCAAATACTATAAACCGCTGAGTTTCAATTTCTTTTTCTTATGTTACGAACTACAACAAATGCACGTCTTATGTGCTTACATTTTTTATATTTGACTACGAAAAGCTTGAAAACATGTTAATATTCTGTTATGAAATGTTTGAGCAGTTCGGCATATCATACCTGACGTCAAACCCACGTGACTTGCAGAATATTAAAACAAAAACGGATACTCTCACCGAGGTGGTGCGCAAGAGAATTCTTCTTTAATAAATGATGTTAAATATTTAACGATTGATAGAGCATAGAAATCAGCTAATATACTCTACAAAATTTATCATAAAAGAATATTCTACAATTACACCAAGCACACGTATACATTAGACGCGCTCTACATTGAAAATGTATTTTTATAATGTCAAATCCATGTGACTGATGTAAACAAAACACTTAAAGCACACTTTAAGGTAAAGCATAAAAAGAAACGATTTTAATGACGTCAAATAGACACAACTTTCGGAGCCTGTAGGTGATTTGATACGTTGTACAAGGAGACGTATAAAAAAAATATTCGTTAATGTCAGGTTACACAAGAAGCGAGATATAAAATAAGGTTATTCCATGTATTTTACAAAATTATAGAGCTCGAATAACCTGAAATTTGTACATGTGGAGTTCGCAAAACATTTACAGATTACTCAAATCTACATGGCTTGGTGGTTAAGGTACTCGATTCGCAATCTGCGGGTCGAGGGTTCGAATCCCTTCACTGAATATCCTCGCCCTTTCAGCCGAGATAGCATCATAATGTGATGGTCAATCCCAGTTTTCATCAGTAAAGAGTAGCGCAAGAGTTGACGGTGGGTGGTGTTGACTCTAGTCTATCACTTCAAAGCTGGAGACACACTAACACAGATAATCCTAGAATAGCTTTGCGCGAAATTCAACAAACAAACTTAAATATGCCGTCGAGCAAATAGAAGAACAAAATATATCTTTTATATGATCTACATATTATTGTAATTTCACAGATTTAAAAAATTCTTACATTCTAAATACTCTTCTATATGCTCACAATAGTGTGGTTGTGATAAATAAAATGTCATAGTATGTAGTGTACAAATGAATCCAGCTCGGTTTTATTCTCGTGATACATTTTATTAGAACACTTACTTTGAGGAATAAAAATCCAGAAATATATTAACCGAAGCTTTTTTTGCTTGTTTGTTTGCAGCAGACAAAGGCCGCTTTGTGTTACCAGAGACTCTACAGAATCTCTCCAAGGTGGAGAACTTTCCTCCTCACAGACACCGTTGGAACACGAACGAAGTGAAGAAATAGATAGATAGATAGATAGATAGACTGATAGAGAGAGAGAAAGTTGAAATACAAACTAAGCTTACGCAGATTTTATTGGAAAGCTTTAAGGTTTGAGCAAATAGTTTGATTGGTTAGAATGGTGCTGGCGTATTAGTGTTATCATACCCTTTCTTTTAACTTGCGTTTGTTCAGTCTTGGACCGTTCGATTCCCATAATCAATGTAAGAAAAAAAACCGATATCATTACTTATCAGTGTCATTTAGCAGGTTTCCCAAAGCTGACGTCACCCCTCCAGCAGCTAGACAGATTAACTTAATTGGGCAAGACTAGTTTAAAACAGTACTGTGTTGAATACGTTGTTTCTGTGCTAGAGCAGTAGTTATTGCCAATGCTGTTGTTGTTTTTGATCGATTTTTAAACAAAGATGCTATATATTATTTTCAGTTATACCAGTTTAGAAATTTGAATAAACACATACACACACATATATATATATATATCTGTGTGTGTCTGTGTGTTTCTATACTTTATCGAAACGTTTTTGTTTTTTCGTTTTATACAATTCCACTTTAATATTTTTAATTTTTGACAACAAAAAATGGTGTTTTTCTATTTATTTTGTTTAAACATCTGTCAATGCTAATGCGTTGTTTCGTAACACTGAGCGAAGCATGGACCTTTTTACGTGGAACTGAAGTAGAGCAACACCCAAGCACAGCCAATAATACTTTATCCTCCTACTGCTTCGACTTTTACGACTTCAAGGGGATAGGAGATTATATATCAAGTGACAAAAGCTCCATAACCTTATATTTGACAACTGTTTATAACTAGAGATTGCTTTTCGATCAATATCACTATATGTACGTATTATTTTAAGCATCATATCCATCTCCGCGCGGTACTGATGTTGTTATGCCAAATCAAAATTATTTTATTTCCAATTATTATTCTCTATTTCATCTGAATTCTATTAATTACTCTCAAAATGCTAAATTGAAATGTTGGTAATAATTGTTTAAATGAAGAAACAACGACAATTCTAATATAATTAGCCACGAATGTAGATCTCTTTGCCTGCAAGGTTTAAACTAAGGTTTAGATGAATCACTTCTTGATTTTTGTGAATTGTCTCCTAATTTTACAATTAGCTCTATTTGAATTTTTTTGAGAGAAAAAAAAGGTACAAAAGTTTATCTGATTTTATAGTTTATGTACTAAATTTAAACTATTTAAACTACTATTTGGACTAAAATAACTTTTATCCTTGAAAACCTAGCCAACATATTACTCGAGTCTATTATTTTTGCATAAAAAGCACATTATATATATAGGAAGGAGTTTTCTAAAGGTACTGCAGGAGATTGCGAGAAATATATGAAATTGCGACTTCAAGTATTGGAACTATTGACCAACTGTTATAGTTAGAACACATGATGAAGGGGTTACTTTTCCTTTGTAAAATAATAATGAAATTCTATTGTATCGTGTAACTCAACAACTGCTTTTACATGTGATGGAGTGGGCAAAGTTTTGATCATATGGGTTCTTCTTTGGTTTTTCACTTAGCCTTAGTCTATGCGCTGTGTGTTTTCAGTGACTACATGATCATGAGCAGATGACACACGAACGTGGAAAGTAGCTTAGGGTTATAACCTTGGAAATTGATTCTCTTCAGGCGTTGTGACTTAAAATGGCACTTCATTACGTATAGCTACCGTTGTTTTTCTACAGCGACTTGTGAAAATCATGAGAAACATAGCTGAAGTCAATTTGAAAGAATTTTATATCTGAAGCACACTGTTTCAACCCCCCCGGAAGTCGTAATAATACCAAGAAACAGAAATGAAAGTTTCAGCTAGTTTGTGCCAAAATTAAAGCTTGGTAATTTTCAATCAGAGACGGTCGATGAGGAGGACACTTAGAACTTAAGTTTCGTACGGTCTCCTAGCGGTGGCTGAGTACTTCTCTGTAGCTTGAAGCGAGTATGAAAAAAACTATTAACCTGATCACTGGAAAAACATCAAGCAAGTTTAGCTGTCACATCAAATATACTTTTATAATGCTACTATTTTATAATACAGATAAAACATATTTTCACCACGCTCTCTCTCTCTCTCTGCATACTATTTAAATATATTGTTTTTCGTTAATATTTCATAATAAAACCATCATTATATTGAGTCTGGAATGTTTCCGTAGTTACAACATTATATATATATATATATCCATTAAACTTTATGATTAACATAATCTTTATTATATTTGGTCATCTCGTTTTCGAAATATCTTTACAGGAAATTGCTGCCATTTTAATCAGTTTTGATAAACACGAATTATGGCTATCCAAAGAAGTAAGGATACGGTAAGTACATCTAACATGCCTTTAGAAAGCTCTAAATTTTTTTCTGTTACAATCTGAGTAGTATTTACTTTTTATTACAATAATAATAATAATGAACATATGATTACTCAAAATTCCAGACTAATCCAAATGGCTCAATAACCTTTTGCTGTATTCTATGGAAAATATTTTATCATAATGATATTAGTTCACGGAAGAGAGAATTGTGCTATTACTCGTTTTCGATCTTTATATGAAACTTTACCTGTTGACCTACATACAAAATCAGTTGTTTTTCATTTATAGTGTTGTTCCACTGGTTTTCTTGAATAGTTTCCGCTTGATAACGTTAATAGTCTAGGATTTGTTTTATTTGTTATTATTATTATATGAAATTGTATAAAATCTACTTGTATAAATCATATTGCTCCTATCAATCGTTTAAAATTTTCGTCATCATTCCTAGGAATATTTCCCTTTTTTTTAAGAATACAATCAAATGCTTGAAGGTCTTGTTGTCATATGTACACAAAGTTGAGAATTATTCAAATTATTTATCAGCTAACATATTTACATATGCAGTAAGTAACAAAATAACAAATTTGGTACAAAATGCCATAATATAACTTTTAACGTTTGCAATTTTAAATGAACAAACGAAGACATAATCGATAACTTCAAATTATAAACAAATACATTTAAAAAAATATTCCCGGTGAAGTAGTTATTGAAGGCAAATGTCAGTGTTGCTACATGATGAGTGAAAATAAGCTTCAGATTCAGGCTCCGCATAAATGTAGCTCAGAATGAACTGAATGATTTATCCACAATATACATATATATACATATAACTTCATAAGAACAATACTTTAAACCCCATCATTGTATGAAAAGAAAAACTTGAGATAGATTAATTCACGTTACATTAGAATTCGGTAAAAAGTTTTGGTGTATCTTTTTAATAATTAAAATAATTAATTGTTAAACAAAATGTTTTGTTTTGTACATTAATGGAAATGAATATCGAACTTTTAATAAAATCTACTGTTTTGCAAGCAAAAGTTTCGTTTTAATTAAGCATAGACGCTTATTTAGGTCTACAGAACCATAATGACAGCATCCAAATCTGTAATTGCATGCATTATTATTTGATGTATAAGCTCTTTTTGCTCTCTTTATGGCAGGAACATGGCCAGTTGGTTAGGGTGCTTGACTCGCAATTTGAGGGTCGTGGGTTCGAATCCCCGTCACGCCAAACATGCTCGCCCTTTCAGCCGTAGGGGCATTATAATGGGACGGTCAATCCCACTATTCGTTGGTAAAAGAGCATCCCAAGAGTTGGCGGTGGGTGGTGATGACTAGCTGCCTTCTCTCTAGTCTTACACTGGTAAATTAGGGACGGCTAGCGCAGATAGCCCTCGTGTAGCTTTGAGCAAAATTCAAAACAAACAATTATGGCAGGAAACTTAGTAAACATATTGTCATAAAAGTTATTGACGAAAGTTTAACTACCCTATAGCAGGTCACACAATTTCACAGGCCAAATTCCCTCAAATATATTCAGATCTGAACTCTAGGCAGGCCAGAGCAGGAGTTCTAGAATTTCAACTGCCTGTTTCCTCTCCTGGTAGATGTTTACTTTGTTGGTCAAATGGTTAAAATAATTAACCTGCTACATTTCTGACCAGTTAGGCAGTCCCAGTGGAATACCATAGTCTCTTGGGATTTATCTGTACTCCTTTGCTGTTAGAGTGACATCAACTTTTGCTATGTCTAAAAACCATTGTAGGAGATGTTACCCCAAAGCTGTATAGATTTACTCCCATGTTTCTCTGTACTTGTTGTATTTTGTAATGGTACTTCCCCATTTCCTGTTTTGAAGATGCTGCTGTTGATTATCATTGAACAATTCAATCTTGAACTCATTGGTAAACAGCATCCTCTGTCAGGCCTGATCATCTCTCTATGTCATTTCCATTACCGGTTTCCACCCTTTCTATTGCTTTCTACAGCAAAGGTTTTCATGTAGCTACATATTCCATGAGGTTAAAATGAACCAAAGATGTTTCTTGCCGTCCTCGGAGTAACCTGTACTTGAACCAGCTTAATGGTCAGATCTCTAATGTAGCGTCTGCTAAATTGAAAGAATATATACTGGGATGCTTGAGATCACTAGTGGAAATTTGAGCTTTCTTCCTTGAGTGGGGTTATTATTAGCAGCGAAAGTTGGCTGAAACTGCAAAATGACTTGCATACAGCACTAATGATAATGCAAGCTGTATTTCAATAACCCTCAATATTCAAAACGGTAGCTGATACACGATTGTCATGAAGTATTTTATTCATAGAAGCAATGTATTCTTCAACCCGCATGCTTCTAAAATGGTATTGATAGCTATGTTTGAATAGTCAGTGATCTGGTGCGACCATTTCTGATTAGTTGTACATCCAACATTCAGAAAATACTATACCATCTTGTTGTTTTACTATCTTGTCAGCAATTGTAAGGGATGGGGGATTGGAGGAGGGGCTGTTTTGTACTGATTTTACTGTGTAGCTTTCATATTTATTTACACTACTGTATATGTCACTGGTTTTATCAAACACACAAAAATGGCACCGTAAGGAAAGTTCGTTTAACAAATAACAACAAGAGGATAGTTTCTTGGCCCAGAATTAATATCAACGCAGAGAAACGTTTTTACAGGGGAAAATAAATCAATCCCGTATTTCTGTATTTTTCCGAACCAAAGTTCTAGATTATCGTATTTCTTGCCAACAAAATTTTGAGGGTTTTATTTTAAAAACTGCTGCATTTCATTTGGTGTTAAAACATCTGAATTTTTTTCTGTAAGTTACATTTTTATTTAAATTGAAAACTATGAAAAACAAAGATATTAATTGTTTGTTTTTTTGAATTTCGCGCAAAGATACACGAGGGCTATCTGCGCTAGCCGTCCCTAATTTAGCAGTGTAAGACTAGAGAGAAGGCAGCTAGTCATCACCACCAACCGCCAACTCTTGGGCTACTCTTTTACCAACGAATAGTGGGATTGACCGTCACGTTATAACGCCCCCACGGCTGAAAGGGCGAACATGTCTGGTGTGACGGGGATTCGAACCCGCGACCCTCAGATTGCGAGTCGAGTACCTTAACCACCTGGCCATGCCGGGCCAAAGATATTAATCTTAACAATATATTGCCCCCCAGTGGTACAGCGGTATGTCAGCGGACTTACAACGCTAGAAACCGGGTTTCGATACCCGTGGTGGGCAGAGCACAGATAGCCCTTGTGTAGCTTTGTGCATTATTAAAAACAAAGAAACAAACAAACTTAACAATATAAATATTCCTTAATTTGGAAATACCTTACCTTCTTTTTTTTTCCTTTTCAAGAGCTAGAATAAAATGTTTTTCATGATGTCAGACTGTAGAATGTTTTGTTACTTCATCAAATACTTTTCGATATTTTCACAAACAAGGAACTAATAAGTTCTACCCAATGATCCACTTTCAGTAAAACAGAGATTCAGAAAATACCATTACACACAACGTCGCTTTAGGGAAGTTTATAACTGATTTTATAAATTGATATTTACATAATTTTCTCTTTATTAATATTTTTCATACTCTTGACATACATTTCTACCTAATTCAATACCATTATTTGCATTTTTACTCTATATTTATTTATTATTATTTTACTTTTTTCTTTTTCTTGAACAATTTTTTAAAATATATGTACATATTTATTTCCTATTCTTCCTTTATTTTTTTTCCAAATCCACCCATTTACTTTCAGCTTTTCAACATATTCATATTTTTTATTTCTTCTTATTCTTACATTCCTTCACAGTTCCATTCATGTGCCGTCGTCTTTTTGTTTTTCTTACATCTTCTATATTTCTGAAATTTTTTACTGTTCCATTTTTATATTCTCTGTGAACGTTTCCATATCTTAATCTGGTCAATAATTTAATGTTTATTCTTATTTCTTCTTCTCTCAAATCTTGCATCTCTCCAATTTCTTCTTTCATCTTTTTATAATTTGGTCAACTGCACTCCGTTTTTCTGGATATTTATTTCTGTCTTTGTCTTTACTATTTTTTCTCTATTTACACACACACATATATATATATATATATTATATATTCATTCTTTAATAATTTTTATTATTTCTGGACTTCAAACACCTTTCAATACTCTTCTCATCTCCACCTCTATTGATTCTTCCTACTATTTAAAATCCTCCTTATTATACCTATGATATATTTTGGGGCATCTTTTTTAATTCAGTCTTATTACTTTTCAAACCCATCTCCAAACACTTTTCATACCTTTCATTTCCATACTGATATTCGTGTATTTCAATGCCACGAATAATACGGTGTATTCTCCATTTCTCTGCATCTTTGCATACTGCTCTTTTTGTGTATTTCTAACTATAAATCCCAAATAATTATATTTGTTTGCCACCTCTTTTTCTTGATTATTCCATTTCTTAGTTTTTTACCCTCATTCCTCCATTTTGAAAAGTCATAAGCTATCTTTTTTTGAAGTTCATTATTGAATTATTTATATCTATACAGAAGATTGAGTAAGTTAGATTAAAATGATTTGCATATGAAAACCAGAAAGTCACGTGACAATCACAGCCGATATAAAGCCGCGGTGGAACTATATGTTACATTGTTTGGCGTTTCATAGACATTGTGATGCCACCGAAAATTGATCGCTTTTGGGAAGGGTTTGTAACAGCCATTTTTGATACAAAATATTCTTATATTCAGACCATAAAGTGTGTTTAGATCGTGGATTCAGAATGTCCAAGGTGGGGATACCTCTTACTTAATGGCATTAGAAAATAAATTTGGGGAACCACGAACATCCACAAAGAGACCTGCAACAAGTGTTATCCCAGCTGTGGTAACTAAAGAGCGTCGTATTCTAACAGAGGTCAGTGGCAAAATAAATCCAAGTGACCAGGGCATCAGTATGCAATATGATCAAGAAAGATTTCTATCTCGGAAAGCAACAAATGTTTTCGAAAACGTATCCGTTTAACTATCGCTTGTCACAAGCAACTGGGTAATGAAACTAGTATTTCAGCTATTCCATACGAAAACATACCGGTGAAGTCAGACTGTTTAAACAAATGTTTTATAAACATCGTCCTCGTACACCAGATAGATTATGAAAAGCACCCTAGAATAGTGATGATTTTCTACATGAAAGCCTTACGACATAGCCTTTTGCGATGGAGACAACACTGCAAGACTATTGTCAAGATGCACTGTCATCAGATAAAGCAAGATTGGACGTGGTAGCATGGACTACATGTAACGACGTGGTTTAGGCTCCAAAATTGTTTTAATATAACGTATTTGGCCTCTTTATATCTCTCTATTTCTAAATTATCTCTTTTAATCTTTCTTTATTATCTGTCACTATAGCTTTTTCCAATTTATTTAAATCTTTTGTCTTTCCACTCCTCTTTTAAATCATTTATATATATTACATATAATATCGTGCTTAAAGGAGTCTTTTGTTTAACTTGTTCTCGCCCCAAAAAACTTTCTGTCTGTCTTTCATCTATCTTTTTCTTTATTTTCTATTTCATATAAATCCTGGTATCATTCTGAACATTCTTCCTTTAATTTAAATCTTTTGTATCTCCCAGAATAGTCTTTTCCATCTGTAGAATCAAATGCTGACTCCAAGTTTACAAAAAATCAAATTATATTTCCTTTTTTTGTGTCTCATTTTCTATTATGTCATCCAAAATAAATATATTATCCCTTGTTGGATATCCTTTCCTTTTTCGTGCTTGATTTGTATAATCTTCTCATTTTCTTTTAGCCATTTCTTCAACCTTTCTATTATTATTATACCTTTTGGGAAGGGATATATACAGAAAATAGAATAATATTTTCCACTCAATGACTGATTAGTTCTCTTACAGTCCTCACAGCGGGACTATGCTCCTCTACAGCAGGAAACGGGTCCGCTATCGCCGGGATGGATACTGCTGGAAGAAACGAAAGGACGGAAAGACCACGAGGGAGGACCACATGAAATTGAAAGTTCAAGGAATGGAGGTGAGTTACTTCAGAACAGTATTACTGATGTGTTTGTTTAAGTTTATGATTCGCATATCAAAATGAAACAAGTGTTCGCTATTGTTCTTTTCTAACGTTGTAACAATGATGTATTCATTGATGTTAAAAACTAATATAAAACTCTACTGTAAATAGCTTCAACTTTTAAGTTTTAAGAGTATCTACAACAACAACATCCAAAACTAGTAGAAAACTCTACTTAAAGTAACTCCTAGTATCGCACTTTCACTGTACCTCCAGAAGTAATGTTTAGTACTAGTAGACAATTCTACAACTTTTAACATTTTCAATGGTAATGCTCAAACTGCTAGAAAACTTTACTTAAAGTTAAAGCACATAAAACAAATACAAAACTTGAAATAAAAGCTAATATAAAACTATATATACTAGCTCAAAATTTACCATTTGTAATTTCAACACACAAAACGAATACAACATTCTGTATAAACTAACACTAAACTTGTCATAAGGCATTAGTATTAGGCTTGTTATGTTTCTAAACACAATATTTTTAACTAGCCAATTAGGAATTTTCAAGAAGTAGAAGATTGTATTCAAATCACACAATATTCATCATATCCACGGCAGATGTCGCGTTTCGCTCTTCTGATTCTTGAAAATTTTTAAGGAACTAGATAAAGAATGTAGTGTTTGCAAATAATAGGCCTAATACTAATGTATTATGGCAAGAATAAGTGTAATCATGTTTCGCCAACTTGTAAAATACATTCACACCATAACAACTGCTGTTGAAACACAAAACTTCTCGCTTCGTTTATTTTTGTGCAAAATAAACTCATCCAAAACTCTCTATAAATTAATATCAAGTTTCACGTTTTCTCTAATATATTTACTTCTATCAGAACCAAAGTAGTCCAAATGCCTTTCAAATTAATGTCATATTTTTCAATGTCAGTTTACTATATTGATTTTAATTAAATTAATACAAAGTTCTATGAAGTTAATTATATATATTTCTCACTTCTAGTGTATCTATGGTTGTTACGTCCATTCTGCTATATTGCCTACCTTTCATCGGAGATGTTACTGGTTACTTGAGGTTAGAAAGCATTTAATTCTTTATTTTCACATCGATTTTGCTGTTTCAGAATATTATCATTAGTAATATGCCAATTATGCTAAAGAGAATTGAATAAAATTGGAATCAAAATCAAATTACCACATTATTCTGCGCAGTTAGATGAAATTTCGAAATGGGGTTTAATTTTTTTATATGAACAATAGGCCAAGTAACATTATGTAACTTTAAAATTATTATTTTTTCATATTTACGTAATATACTCCCTAGTGATGACAATTCTTAGCATACAGAATTCATTTCTTATGTGATCTTGACTAAATATGAACATATCTTGCATGTTCTTGAATCTCTACATCGGGGCTGACGTTAATTCTGGTGGATATTGAACCCTTTCGATCAAAATTAATCAAATTATGGAAAGAGATTTGACAAAAAGTTATTACGTTTTCTAACATGTATTCTGATTTACTGCCAATAATAAAAAACAGCAGTTTTTGATTTTCAAGACGTGTGTGTGGTTCCCCATAATTTGATTTTTCAATAGTTATTGTAACAATGTTTGCACTTACCGTTCAAAGTTGGTTTAAGCAAAAACACAAAGAAATTGTAACCACACTTCTTATTTCCGTTATCATTATATAGAGTTGGACAAAAATGCAATGTTTCACCCAATAGTTCCATTTTCACTAACACTTTATCATATACAAAAATGTGCTTTCATTATGTATTTTCCCCAATAACTAACAACTACGTGATATTATTAGAATAAAAACCAGTTTATTAAAATTTTTATAGCTTAATACATATATATTATCACCCGACTTAGTTAAACGACTCTGTAATTGTTATCAAATTTTAAAAGTGTTATGCGGAGAGGTTCTAACCAGATTAATTTTACAAGTATTGTTAACTTTTTCCCTTTCGAAGTTCTATATAACATATCTTTAAATATCTTATATAAGAGATCAATGATAGCTGTTCTTAGTCTAGGCTATCTGGGTTTATATAGTTAAGCGAATAAGATTTAATGCATATGAAACTTACAGTATAATAAGGTGACCGCTGGGCCCGGCATGGCTAGGGCGCTCGACTCGTATTCTGAGGGTCGCGGGTTCGAATCCCCGTCACACCAAACATGCCAACCTCCGCCTTTGCCTGGATGAGAAAGGAGGAGGGTTGGGCACGGGGATAGCAACTCCACCCCGTAAAACCCAACCTGCTACAAGTAACTGGTGTTGTCGCGGCCCTGTGCTCCACTGGGGGTTTACAGGAATAAAAAAAAATAATAATAAAGGTGACTGCTGACATCATGTTAAATGCCTTCTTTTGAGATTGAGGGAATAATTTACTTGGATGGTGAAATACTAATTAATTTCATCTAAAGAGACGTTGTTGGTAAAAGTGAAATAACAGTATTTACTTTTAACCATTGGCAGTAAAGTAATTTGTATGGAGACATTCAGCTATCACTTATGTCGAACACGAAGGCAAAAAAGAAGCAACGAGTTAATATTTTTTTTGCTTTTTGTGTGTGTATTTGTTGATTATTGTTCACAAAATTACATTTATTGTTGTTTTTCAATGCATTTATAAGAATTGTCCTTACTGGACTGACAACAGCAATAGTAAAGCGAATACACGTATCTTTACAGAATCCTGATATTGTTCTAGTTCATTATTTGAACGTGCCGAGTGCGGATGAATCCAAAGTACTGACGTCAGTCGCTTTAAGCCACTGTGCAGAGAATAAAAAGTGGACTAAAGAGGAACTACTTTCACAACTCAAACCAATGTGTATGTATTGTCACCTGGAAAGTTAAAATTATTTCATATTATATAATTACAAAGATTTATAAGATTAATTAAGCCATGAAATAGAACAACCAGAAGTGTAATGGAATTTTTTTACACATAGAAATGCTAATTTATATTAAATCAAACACGGACAAGTATCTTCAAAATATTTTCCCTTTTAATTTCTTAGATTTTTTAATGCTTATCCCTTAAAATTTTTTGGGGTCAATAATTACATTCATAAATAAATATAACACTAAAATGAAGTCGAATGAATTCAAGATAAGAAGGAGTGGGTTTAATTAACAAAATGCAGAAACAACTTAATATATTACATAATATACTAATTTTAAATTCATGTGAAAAGCATATGAGTATATTCATATAGTGAAACTTGAATTTATATAAAGATACAACAGAGTACAGTAACAATCCCAAATTACATGCCTCTTTAATATTTTATGCACCAATGAATGGAAAGGAAGGGCCACTTGTGGCAGCAAGTTAGTGTTTAAATCTTTTTTTTTCGTCAATCAATTTTTGTGTGGTTTCGGTCTCAAAAGATCGTAGGTTTCGCTTGTATTTTAAAACTGTAAGAGAATGAGTCACAAAAATATTATTCATCTACCAAATGTTCGCCATAATGTTCTTTTCTATTTCAGATTTCTCAGGTGTCTCATGTGTTAACTCTGTCATGTATTAATATGTTTATTTCTGCTACATAAGCAGCTCAACATATTATACACACAATTTCATAGTCAACATTCTATTTATCACAGAAGTCACACAACTCATGTTATTTAATGTTATAGTTTGATTTATTAGATGCAAAGTGATCCTATTAAATTCTCCTTTTTATAATTTTTTCGAGAGTTGGTATCCCTATATTGGCAATCCAAAATGGTAGTCATTTTTAGGTGGCTGTTCAGAGAGTAGGAAATATTTTCAACCTGCCAACCAAGTGTCTTTTTAATATTGTTCTGATAACTTTGCGATGTTTTCTTTCTAAGTGAGATTTTGACTTGTTTTCAGTATGTGAAGTACTGTACATTGTTGGTGAAAAAAAGGCGTTTATATAAACGAATTTGCAATGAACGATTGGTGTTAGTGTTAAGTTAAGGTGTGATCATATATCATTATTTAACAGTTATTATTTGACCAAGTTTGGTTTTAGAGTGAAATGAGTGTGGGATCACACCAGTATTTAACAGCTATTTTTGACCAAGACTAACAGTAAAAATGTGTAAAAAGTATGATCATATCAATGTGCTGCAGTTATTTATAGATTTTACTTAACTTATCTATACTGTATCTCCTTTTTAAAATGATAATTGTTTTATTATAATCGGAATTTTCAACCTGAACGTAGGCTAAACAGCCAAATATAAGAACCCTAAAGTTCAGACATTTTTCTCCCTAATTTTGAACTACAGAACAAAGAGAAGATAGTCAGCTAGCAGCATCCTCCACCACAGAGGTTTTGTCAAGCTTTTTGTACCAAGTAACAAGATTTACTGTCACTTTTATAATGCGCCAACAGCTGAAAATGCAGAGATTTTATCAGCATCACGTCAACCTAGGATTATTTGATTCACAGCCCGATACTCCTGCCTAGAGGAGATATTTTCAATTCTTTCTCGTACAAGCTTAGTTAAATATTCTGTCTTTGATAAAAATACAGCTCAACTGTTAATGTGTATTGCTAAAACCTATTCTAGTATTATTCAAATGTTATTTTTTAAAATGTTTTCTAAGTTTTACTTCAGAACTAAATTGTAGTAGATCATGTGCTAAAATTATTCTAACCACTATAGCATGTGCCATTCCAGGTGGTATCTACCACCTCGTATATCAGCGCCATTGGTGGCCAACAATACTTGCGAGTAAGTCTACTATACAAAATACAACCAAATTCCTTGAATTCTGCTTAAGACTGGTTAAGCTATAAATAGCTTTGTGAACTGTGAGAATGGCTTTGTCTTGTTCGAGACATTAACTTTTCACATGATAGAGAGAGAGAAAGAGACGAGACTGACTTTTGCAATGCTGCGTTTTTCGACTTGTACTTTATTGTATTTGTTGATCGTGTGTTGCTATACTTTGATTTCATTCCAGTTTCCTCTCAAACTTTTTGATGTCCCAAACATTCAGTTATCTTAAGTTTTCATTAACTTAATTTCATAATATTTTGACCTGTTTCACTTTTTCTTTACTTTTATTGCCAATAAGATGTGTTTGCTTTAGTGCAATTGTCACTCTCACCTCATTAATTTTGCTGGACAAAAGTAATATTACACTTAATCTTTTTGATAATTAAGTTCTACACTGTCTTGTTTTTGTGGTAACCAGTTACCTCTGTAGTTTTTATTACTATAAGTCCTACAATACCACAAGTACATATATTCCAAATGTGAAATTTTAAGGGGAAGTTTTACGTGATCATTAGTTAATGGAGTTAGATTAAATCGTGGCTGTTCCCAGATATCAAAGTGTTATCAAGATATCTAAACCAGAATGATGCAGATGACAGCGTTAAGTGTGTTTTTTCATGGAGTGCTTGAAAACTACTGTAACATGCACGGACATTTTGTTTTTCCTGTTTAAAACCTAAATTTTTCTTTACATGGTCTTCCTAATTCTGAGTTATCTGTAATTGGAGACAATCTCTTTTTTGAATGTACATCAAGTACATTTGTATTTCCGAATTATACATGCAAATACAGGTTGTGTTATTTTATAGAATAAGAAATTTGTTTGTTTGTTTGTTTGGAATTATGCACAGAGCTACACAATGGGCTATCTGTGCTCTGCCCACCACGAGAAAATTGAAACTAGCAGACAATACATTGATATTCCAAAATGATTAACGTAAAATATATATTTTTAAAACTAATTCATGTTTTCATGCACATATTCATGTTTTCAGAGCTTTTATTCACACGAACTAAGATGTTAGATACTTAAATTGATAAATGTTGAAAGAAAGTAAGTTTGATATTTTTTGTCTTTCTGTTCATATTGGTGCATTATGTTCGGAATTTAAGTTTTACTTTGAACTTATACTAATGTGAGATTGCAGCTTGAATAACCAGTACTATTAGTATAGTTTCCTTTGGCAATACTGAATATTTTTTCTTTCATTACACAGTTCATACAAGTGACGAATCAGACCACGTCCAAAAGCGTGATTCTGTGGTAAGTTAAATATTCTTAGTTTATACAAGTGATGAATCAGACCACGACCAAAGGTGTAACTCTGTGGTAAGTTAAATATTCTGTGTTTATACAAGTTATGAATCAGACCAAGACCAAAGGTGTAACTCTGTGGCAAGTTAAATATTCTTAGTTTATACAAGTGATGAATCAGACCACGACCAAAGGTGTAACTCTGTGGTAAGTTAAATATTCTGTGTTTATACAAGTTATGAATCAGACCAAGACCAAAGGTGTAACTCTGTGGTAAGTTAAATATTCTGTGTTTATACAAGTTATGAATCAGACCAAGACCAAAGGTGTAACTCAGTGGTAAGTTAAATATTCTGTGTTTATACAAGTTATGAATCAGACCAAGACCAAAGGTGTAACTCAGTGGTAAGATAAATACTCTGTGTTTTTAGAAATCGTGAATCACGGCATGTCCAAAAGCGTGAGTCTGTGGTACGTTAAATATTCTGTTCTTATAGTAATGAATGCTTAGTTCATGACGACTAAAAAAATCTCACAGATGATTTTACTAATAAGTTTCCTTTTTGATATATTTTCCAAAATTTTTATCATAGTTCAAATCTATTTTTATCAAACCTTCTGGCATTTATAGCATAAAACTAAAATTATAATACCCAAGGTAAACAAATCCCGCGAGTGTCCTGTAAACTCATGTAACCAGAAAGGTCAATAATTCTATTAGAGTGAAGATAATGTTGAAAGCATGAGTTATTCATACAGTAGGCCTTTAATAACTTGATTTTCTTAGAAGTCTTAGCTTTCTTTTTATTATGTGTTGCTTATTCCTAGTACATTCTACCTCTGTTCATAAATGTAACTGTGAATTATAGTTTTGATATACGAGAGGAATGAGAAGAATGGATCTAGTTTAAGTACCTTATCGATTGAGTGATAAACTTCGACTCTGGACTTTAAAATAATGAAAGATGTAAAATCATTAATTTCACCGAGGAATATAGTAAACACACCAAATTTATATTAAGAAACCTTTACACTTGAAAATTTAATCAACACAATTAAATTTAATGCAAAAAAACACCTCGCGGTACAAATGAGATTTTTGCACATGCGAAGTGTCTGCAATATGGTGAAAGAATTCATAGTGAAAGGATTGGAATCACGTGCATTTCTTTCAAAATTAGTTAATAACAGCTCAACAACTACAACAAATAGTAGGGTGAAAAATAAACTGCGAAAATATCTGCTGATATAGTGTTTAATTATAATTTTACGTTACTTGACTTTACTACGAAAAGTATACTTTTGGCACAATTATATTGCAAAAAAGTTGCCTTTATTTTCGTGAAAATATCGTTATTGACCTTTATTTACAGGACTTTTACACCAAGATCTGTTTTACAGTGAAAACATAAAATGATGTAAAATATATCACATTCTAACCTAAAATCTCTATTACAATCACACCCCGAAGAATCATCCGCTTTTTGAGATCCACACATCAACGACACGCAAAGCTTTTTATTTTTTTTTCTTTAGACAGATACAACAGTGGAAGGGATAGTTCAACAGTTAATAGAGAAACACCAGTTTCAAACAGCATTACACAGCCAACAGAGAGGTAGCCGAGAAAGGAACCTTTCCTTCAAGTTAGCCATATGTTCAGTTTCGGGAAGAGAAAAACGGTCAATCCAAAGTAGTCAGGCCGTTAACTCTCGACCAACTTCAAGTAAAGTAAGTAATGAACGTTTAACGCCTAAGTTGGAAACTCAAGATGATGTGCCAGTATTTCAGCCAAAGGTCCAGAAGATGGGCACGGATAACCCCAAAAGTGTACGACCTAACAGTCTTAAAATCATTAACTCCTCATGCCGGTCTTCTCATGAAAAGTCCCCTAAGGCGACATCAAAACATTCGAACTTCCTTAACACTTCTCCGACATCTGTTATTCTTAGTCTTTCACAGATACAAGGCGGTGGAGGCCTTTTGATTTTAAATAATACTGCAGCTGTTACAGGCCTAGGACTTACTCCTACTTTAAATGTCACAACACCAATAACCGGAATTGAACTTACCCCTACCGTTAACACAACAACTACTATTACAGCATTAGGACTTACTTCTGCTTTAAATACCACGACTACTGTCACAGCGTTGGGACTTACTCCGTCTCTTAACACAAAAACTGTAGTTACAGGTTTGGAGTTTACTTCCACACAAAACACTACAACAGGTGCTATAGGATTAGGGCTCACGTCCACCCAAAAAACGACAATGGTTGCTCCTGATTTGAGGCTTTCACCCGCTCAAAACACCGCATCAGTTCGTTCAAAATTGGGATTTATTCCCGCTCAAAGTACAATAACAACAGAAACAGGTGGTAAGCTTACTCAAGCTCATAACGCTTCTGTCAGTGGATTAGGAGTTTCATCCAGTCTACGAACAGCAAAGCCCCTTGCAAAGTTTGGAAATATCACTAATATAACTGTTCCAAAGGTAACTATTAAACCGGGACTAAATAACAGAACGACATTTTTAGGATTACCAATGGTCACAAAACGTTCATTAGATGATAGTCGAACCACTAAGCAGCATAAAAGTAATATTTCTCCTCCAGCATCTTTTGATAATCATCTCAGTGGAAGAGAGCCCTTTCTTAATATTGTTTCACCTAAACTTACAACGAATGTTATTGGTCTTGATTCCAAAGACTTTCTCAATTCCATTACCTTCTTAACATCAACATCTGAGGCTCAGCCAACTGGAACTGTTCACCACAGGGGTGATCAAACAACTCAGACTGACAAAGTGACCAGTGGCCAACGTAGTTCCCAAAATAAACAACAATGCGATTTATTGTCTGCCCAAGGACCTACGGCTGAAACATTCTCCAAAAGTACCCAAGCAAATAGCAATGATAAAAACTTTGAAGTAACTCCTATGGAGGTTACAGATGATGTTGAGCATTCCATTAGCACCATGGATGATGTTTTCCAGTACAATTCACTCAGTATGTTAAGTGACTTCAGTAGTCTGGAAAACCCTCACTCCAAGCACTCAGAACGAAGTGGGTCCTGCATCATCACCAGCTCCTCCTCCTCATCTCCATCCCTGAATTGTTCTTCGCACGTGGACTTAACACAATATAGCCATGATCACATGGTCCTCATCAATGATTACTCTCCAGATTGGTCGTATACAGAGGTAAGAGTAATCCTTGTTTTCTTACTTGGCATTTTTACTTGAAACGTATTTTTCAGTGTATGCAACATTTTTAGAAAACTTTATGTGGATCTAATACGGTCTGTTAACATCAGTTAAAACACCTTACAAAGTCCCGAAGAAGGTTTTTTGCATCTTAATATTATTTTTTTACATGACAGTGTCTCTAGCAGACAAGACATATTTTATTAAGGTATTGTAAATAGTTTCTCAGATGGGTGTGAAATTGTTTTACAAATCAACATGACATATTCAGTCAGAAAAACAATGCATTTCTGAGTATTGTTAAGCAGTACACAAGGTTACCGAGTATTTACTTCAAGACACGTTGAAGACTAGAAATGAAATTTAATTCAGGAAAAATTGAGCTTTTCATAATCTTCTTTCCATTCAGAATGGAAAAAATCTGTAAAAAATATTCAGAGCAGACCACTAAAGTTGTTAATGGATAGTTTTACATACTAGTTTTCTGTATTTGCATGAGGTTTTTGTCATACTTGAATTCCGTGGTACAACCTATATAAGGAATGTGGATGGACACTTGTAACGTTATAGGATGAGATAAAAGCACTGAAATAACCAGAGAACGATAAATTGGACCTTTTAGACGCATAAGATACTATTTTCATTCGACTCAGTAAGGGCTTGTACATGTGAATGTGAAAAAAACTAAAATAAAAAACTGAGAAAACATTAATTACAAAGGAAAATATCATTCTAAATACTTTCAAACGAGATGTATTAACTTTTGTTTTATGCTTTTTTAATGTTATGTAATACAAGAAAATGTTTCTAAGAAGTGAAGTGACAGACTTCTAAAACCAGTATATTTATATATATATAAATTTTTATTCTGCATTTCATATTACTAGTGAGAGCACATAGTAATTATTGAATATTTATGTTGTTTTGAAAGACTCTAGGTTGGGCATTTTTATTACAATAAGTCTTTTAATAACTCTCAGGAGTAGACTAATAATTGAAGTCTTAAGCTACTCAAATCACAGTTATCAAGCATCAGTATTTTTAACATGATATGTTTCTAATGACAATAAGATGATCTTACAGGGCTCTTACCTGACATCAATTGTTGTTTTCAGGTATGAACAATTCACTACAGTTCATATTTTCTGTTGCTTTAATATTCCTCTCTGTAAGACAAATTGCAAAACCCGTTTTCTAGCTTTGTAAGTCCGCAGGCATAGCGCTGTGCCAGTGGGGCTTCAAATGTTCACTTTGTGTCTTTATAAAAACACATTAAATTGATTTTTAATAATTAAGAAGATGATGAGTTAATTTTTTTAATTTGTTTTCGTATAATGATGTATTGTATTTCATCTCATTATTAAAAATTGATGGTATTGTTGTCTATTATTAAAATTGTTATTATTTCCTTTTCTTCTTCAGAGCTTAAAGAACAAATTGGTTTGAAATACACATGATGATAAGGAACAGGAAATACAATTACCCCCCCCCCCAACGTAATTTTATTCTTTATTCCACGGTATCACTTTGATGAAGTGTTATGTAAGAGACTCACCACCTCTTTGCAGTTTATATCATCACATTAGGTCATGCTCTT
This sequence comes from Limulus polyphemus, assembly GCF_000517525.1. Classification (NCBI taxonomy): domain Eukaryota; kingdom Metazoa; phylum Arthropoda; class Merostomata; order Xiphosura; family Limulidae; genus Limulus; species Limulus polyphemus. The sequence goes on from NW_013666398.1 coordinate 252,352, forward strand.
ACTGACGACCACGCATGTTGACAATAGCTCTGCAGCGTAGTTTCCATTGAAAAAGGCTTAATCATAAGATCGTCATGTCGAAATTAGACACCTACTTCCTGCTGCTTTCCATAATCTATCTAGTTTAAGAGATCTGTAGTTCTCCGCACCCGTTTCAACAGTCTGCATGTAAAACCATAGGCACACTATCTGGGAAGTTGAACAGTATGATTTTCTATTAAATTGCATGAATATAGGTTTCACTCTTCAACTGCTTGAAATACGTGGCGGTTCAATGAATATATCGTGGAAGCAACTTGTGTATACATGACTTGTGTCACTTTTACAGATGAAAATCTTTCTTGATTAATTTGCATACTTTTGCATTGGACACGCGGATGACTATTGCCACTGACTTTTTGTTTGTGAATTCTCACCTGTTACAAAACGCAACACATTGCTTATATCTGAATGATCCTGGACCCAAAGTTGATCCTTATTTCTTTTTTCCACTAGGTGCAAGGCATATTCCTGTCTTGGAAATTCTAAATCTCCAATCTGAATACATTTTGGTTAGATAAGTTTATGAATATTTTACATCGAATAGCACTGTTACATACCCTTCGCAAAAGTGTTCAATCTTTGGTGGTATCACATTAGTTATCAGCAGCTAAACATTACCAAAATGTGATTCTGATATATACCATTCCATCATGACTTTATATTGGTTGTGGTTGTCATAATGTTTAATTATTTGCATATTCCAAATCGTTTCATTACCTACTCAACCGTTTGTACAAATCACATCAGACTGATAAATTTGTTATTGAGCAATAATAGAAAAATGCGATTTTACTCTCGGCATTCCACTGTACTGACTTTGTTTGACTTTCAGATAATAAATTGCTTGAGCTTTAGTGAATACTCCAATCATGGTGTTCGCTATCTTTGCTGCTTTCAACAAATTTCCTATTTCAGGCTTTTCATCTTCAATCCATTGGCTAATGACATTGCGCCAATTGAGTCTCTGCCTATTTCTCATTCTTTTTCCTTCGATACTATCCACCAGAATGACAGCCTTCAAAAGAGATGATTATATGCCTAAAGTAGCACATCTTTCATTTCCGATATCTGTCCAGCAGCTGTTTTTTGTTTTTGTTTTCACACGTCTAATACTTCCTCTTTAATTTTTCTTCTGTAGCTGATCTTCGTCAATCTTCTGAAACAACACATTCCAAATTCTTCCAACTGTAGTAACATTCTAGTAGTTTCTTCTTTAATTTTAGTTTGACATCTCTCTGAGCAGTTATTTGAGATTGACGAATGGTATTTTGTTATTCTTATGCTTTGCTTTATCTTTTTTCCACAGTTGTCATCACTAATCATATTCGTTCCCAAATAAGTAATTCCTCTACAGTTCTAATTATTTACCATTTGCCCTTCTGCATAACCTTGGAGTTTCCTCAGATCGTGAAATTACTATTCCCTTAGTTTTGTTGATATATATTTTAGTCCAAAATGTTACTATTTACCAAGCAGGCTGTCAAGTAACTGTTGTATTTCTTTCTCAAATTCACCCATAAATGCTGTATATTTAGTATATGCCTGAAGGGATGATGCAAATGCCATCTTTACTATCTTGTTTGCATGTTTTTTGAAGAATTGATATTAGCCATTCCTCCGTTCACTTCCTTTTTTAAAAAGTTTTTTCTTTACTTGTAGACACAGGTTTCTTGGAAATGGGTTTTGAATTTCGCGAGGGCTATCTGCACTAGCCGTCCCTAATTTAGCAGTGAAAGACAGCTACTCATCACCTCTCACCGCCAACTCTTGGGCTATTCTTTTATCAAAGAATAGTTGGATTGACCATCACATTATAATGCCCCTACGGCTGAAGGGGCGAGCATATTTGGTGGTACAAGGATTCGAACCCGCAACCCGCAGAGTGCAAGTCGAACGCCCTAACCACCTGGTCATGCCAAGTACAAAAGCAGGCCTTTTAAAGTGAAGTATTATTGCAGTCCGATATTCAGTCCTTAAAATTTTCATTTCTTCTTAAAATTCTACTGGAATGTCGTCTACGCCAAAGATTTTCAGTTTTTTTAACCTTTTAATGGCTTCTTGCTCCTCCCTATCCAGAATTGTGGACCGCTATTAATTGGTTCTACCACTTCTAGTGCCGGTTCCTCTTTCTTGTCATTATTATACAATTCCCTCGCAGACTTTATCTGCCTCTTTTTAGCATCCTCAATTTCAAGTATTATCTGGTCGTCCTTACTTTTTTTTTGGCTACACTGGAAGACAGGATAGCTTTTACGTTCAACTCTTTCATTCTTCTGGGTATTTCACATATGTTATGCGTTGCCTTGCATTCCTAAATGTGTGCATATTTCTTTTTCAAATACCCATCCTTCTCTTGCCTACACAAACATCTTATTTCCTTATATACTTTCCTATATTTCTGTACCCTCTTTGTTCAACTGCTTCAGTTTGTCTTATTTGTACGATAGTTGAGCTGTGATAAAAACTACAATTAACTATTGGATAAGTTCTAACTGTTTCAGCAGAATTTCTTAAAGTTCTTTACCTAGAATGTTATCCTTCCGATCTCACATCATTTTGTGACATCTTTTGATGACACCCAAGTGATGCTTAAACACAATGTTATTTATCATTAAGCCTTTTTTTGTTCACAAAATTATGTTAATTAATCTATTTCTTCTATCTCATTCTGTTTTCCAAGGCCATGTGGTCCAATTATTACAGAATTTCTATCTTCACGTACCTTCATACATTACCATAATATATGTTTTTCTTATTTCACTGTCAGCATAACTTTCTGAATATCTTGAAAAACTTTAGATTTTCACTTCTTTGCTACTAAATATAGGTACATAAAGTTAAATAATGGGATCTTTCTCAAAACCTAACATTACCTTGTTTAAAACAGGTGAGGAGCCTTTCACACAGTTGTTTAATTATTTTCTCACTACCCTTTCTCCTCTGTGAACCAGTCCCCGTTATCTCACTTAACCATATGATATCATACTTCAATCGTTTTAGATCTTTACATAAATTGCTCAAACTTCCAGTTCTATATGGGGTCCTTACGTTCCACATTTTGATCTTAATCATGATACCAGATTCCACACTGCTGCTTTTAAGGATCCCAATATCAGAACTGAGGGGTCCCACAGGAGTGGACTTTGATTGCAGCCCATCACCACAGAACCCACTACTTACAGGCACACCAGAACCCTCCGTGCTTGTAAAATTCTCGACAGGCTGCTCAAGAGTCTCACGATCTGCAATGGATATCTTTATTCGAATTTCCTAAAGCAAACTGGGCTAAGTGGTGTAAAAGAAGATCTAGCCTCTTTCTGCACCCGATGGGTTTTAGCGTCGTTAGTCAAATTAATGTAGAGATGTAGTTACTTGGATAGTTTTAGGCAACCAATGCAATGCCAAAGAACCCTAACAACAGAAACCTCCCTCCCGCTATTATTATGCATTACAAAACGTGACTTTACTATCACTATTTCATCGTATCACATTTGCCCTAAACTCATGTAATAAGTTGCATAAGCCTATGATGAAGGTATTAATAATTATTGTACAATAAATAGTATGGAATAATTGTTGTGTTTTTGTTGTTCTTGATTTGTTTTCGGTTTTTCAAGTTACTTCCATATTTTTAAAATTCCGTATTTATTTAACATGTTCTATTATGGAATAAAATTATTCATTAGTGAGAATGACGTCGAATAGAGCCTGTTCATGAGCTGTCTTTTTACATTAACTCAATACTGTAATCAGGGTGGAATCAAGGTTCTCATATCGGGTCCATGGGATTCTTCGAGTACTCTCTACACTGTTTTGTTCGATGGCGTTAGCGTGCCAACCACTCTCGTTCAGAATGGAGTTCTCCGATGCTTCTGTCCAGGTAGATAGCATTTTTTTTTTCTCTGGTTTGGTTAAATTTGTACATGTCACAAAGTACATGACATACATGATGGAAACTGAACTCAAGCTTAAGAATCGAAAATATGGAACTATTCTTCATCAGAAACTTAGAACTGCATTTTTATAAACTACAAGTTTTTTTTAATGTAATCTTATGGAACGTTTCCTGAATATATCACTGCATTGTATTATTCAGTAAAATTGAAACAAAAATCTTACCAGTTCTCATATTTCATTAATGGAGCAAGAACCTTTTCACGCACACACGGTACCATTTAAGTCTGACAAAAATTTAACCACCGAAATGTCAAAAACGGAGTATACATATGCTAATTTCTTTATACCTTAGTTTCAAAATTTTAAAACAGATAAACTCTCTCGAGTTATTTCCAAAACTAGCAAATAGACACACACCCAAGTCACTTTAAAAGCTAACTTTCAATATAACTCTTTGCAGAGGACAGAAAGGTTAAAGTGACATCCATCATTAACCAATCCTCACTTAAATCTATGCTTTTACATATTACTGTCAAACGTTATGACACCTGACCACTTTATTTCACAATAAATATAAATATTCAAGAGACTAGAATATATGTCTCTCATATATTCACAAACACATATCATTAACTACTCTTGCATTTTGTTTATTTGAATGATGCTAAGCACAAACTACACAATGGGCTACTTGTGCTCTGCCCACCGCAGGTATTGAAATCCAATTTTTAGCATTTTAAGCACTCAAACTTACCGCTGAGTCACCGGTGGGGGAGGAGGGACGACTGCATTTAACCAATTTACTACGGCTGGGACGTATATTTCCACGTGCTCCCACTCCACTCATACTGCGATTGAGACAAATTTTTCCCATTGTTGACGCTGTTTACGTCTTCCTCTGCTGGGTCGAGGTTCATCATCTTAACTATCATCACTAGATAGAGTTAGCATCCCCTTGTTTCATTGTCTCTTCATCATCACACATTTTAACACCACTTGACTCATTTTCACTATCTAAGTCAAACGCATTAATCATAGTTACATAGTAATAAGGGTTACTACTCTGCACTCTAGCGACGCAGGCACTGTCGGCATTTTCCGCTTAGGCATCTTGTTGGTTACCGAAGGGCTCATTGGAAAACATTGAGGGAAACCATATATCAATATTAGGTGGGATGCCAATAAATATTTTCCAACTCATTTTACTCCCATACGCCAGGCGCGGCAATTTTGAATGACAAATGGTCCAGTCGCTGGTCCACACGAGAACACACAAGAACAACAACTGAGACAAAAAGAAGCAATGGCGCATTTAAACCACGCACTATAACCATACATATTCCAGGCACTAAACCAAACCATAAATCTTTTGCTATAAAAGATTTAAATCCCAGCATTACAAATGAAAACAAAGAGGCAGAAGCTACATACAAACACATACAATATACCAAGGTATAACGCATATTCTCAAACAGAACACAGAAACTTACCAATTTAGTTAAAATATACGTATATGAAACACAAGATGTCCAGAGCGTGATATAAAATAGTATCATTCTCTGGTATCAAAAATACATAGTAGAACCCACCAAAACACTAGCAGTAGTTCTAACCCAGTGTTACAACTGCCAACGTTACGGACATGTAGCAGCCGCATGTAATGTTCTCCCACGCTGTTTCGGGTGTGGGATAGAACACAGAAACACAGGCTGTCCTCGAAAAAAAAAAAACACGATTTATTGAACTGCCAACAGCAACACACGGCAAACTACAAAGGATGCCAAAAATACAAGAACATCAAAAAACGTATAACAAACATACTAAGTAACACAAATGCAGAAGTACAAAATCAGGACACAAACAGAACACAAAGAAGAACACCTTTGTTGTCAACATCCAAACCTCAAGGGACCACCAACATAAATCAACAATATACTGAACATACATTTGCACAGGCAGCAAACATACACACCCAAACTCAAGACACACCTAAACAAACGAAGAACACACAACACACAAATATTCAAACACAACAAAATGAAACAATAAGAAAAATAACAGAAGCAGCCAAAAATATATTTTATGAATTCCTAGCACAAAACAGAAACGCCCAAAACTACGATGACAGCATGACACTAATCGTTAAAATAGCTATAGAACACCTGACACCATTACTACCACGGATCATGCAATTACTTGTACTTCGACAAACATTACAGAATTCAACTACACAGCTAACATAATTTCACAAAGATACATAACCTGACAATATAAAATGGACATAGCCCTGAAAAGGAAAGTAGTAACAGAAACTGAAAGACATCCAAACCAGTTTACCAAACCCCAAGTATAGAACACCAAATAACAACAGTTCGGGAGGGAGGAAAGGTCTCCTTTGTACCTGACTCTCCCAGGTACGTCAAGACCTAAATCCCGATAATTGATTGATTGGTCCAAAACATGGACCGAATCCCGATGAAGAAGAAGAGAACCAGTCGCAGTGTGAGGGGGTGGGGGATATATACGTCCCAGCCAAATATACGTCCCAGCCGCAGTGAAAGGGTTAAGGCTAGAAAGAAATTATGTTAAGAATAAATAACTCCAAATTATCCACCTGTAGTAAAAGTGTATTGTGGTGTTATCTTCTACTCTGATTATGATATAGATTTTGTTACTGATTATAAGGTTACTATATTTATATTATGATTTTAAATACATTGTTTTTCCTTAGCTCATGATGCAGCAGTGGTGAGCCTCCAGGTAGCGTGTGAAGGCCGTGTCATCTCCAACTCTGTGTCTTTCGAGTATCAGAAGAAGATTGTTGGTACCATAACCTCAAGCACTTGTCACATGGACGGTAAGTAATGTCCTAATGCAGGTCATAAATAGTTGTTGTTGTTTGTTGAATTGTTGTTTCTGTGGTAGCTGTTTCTAGTTTTGAAGCGATAGACTAGAAATAAAACAGTTGGTCAACACCACCCACAACCGGCCCCAAAGAGCGGAGCGTTTTTTTTTTTTTTTTTTTTCGTAACAGGACGTGAACCACAACCCTTCCGATCCACAATCTGGTGCACTAACCATTGGTGCTGCATTCAGCTCATGATAAAAGTGTAAGGACTCAGGCCTAGTACCAGCAAGTTTACTTTCCTAGGCACGTTTTCAGCATTGAAGGACTATAAATTAAATCTATTTGTTATAAGTATAATGAAATATTACAGTAACAGTTCGAGATATTACAATTATATAATTTTTTACTTTCTTGGTTTTATTGAGACAGAATTAAACACCATTTTCTTTGAGTATAGTTTTTAGTTTTGCCAGTCCAGTTATTCTTGTGTGTGTCATGGTTGATATCACGTTTTAATACATTTTGAAAAGCACATATCTTAACTAGCAACGGTGATGGGCAAGGTCAATAGAATGCCTAGTCCGACAAAGCAGTGCAATACAGGAAACTAAAGAATACACTTCGCCCCAGCAGTTATTAAAAATATCTTTTCCACTGATTCAATAGTTGTTTTAATAATTTTATTAATGAAATTTACCCTGAAATTTTGCTGTGTATCAAAGACAGGTTAGGTTCATCACAACTTTCGTCTTCTTTGTGCGTGAGAGAATCTGCTGTTCTTTCGGAAATTTTACAGCAATTCCCATTCCTTTTACTACTACTCCTCGCATCCACTAATGTTTTTTTTTTCAGGGAAAATATATTTTTTAGTTGTTCTCATAAGCATTCCATAACATACTACAAAATGAAACTTAACATCTTGGCGGCTATTGATTTCACTTTAGAATGTGACTTTTTCTACCAGCTCTTCTAAGAACGTTGTCTTTTGTAATAGAAACAGAGTATTATAAAGCTCTCATCTACTAGTGGCTTTAAGGTTTTTATTAACTGTAATCATATTGCAGCAATACTTTCCAAAATTTGATTGAAGAAGCAGGTGTATAATGCTTTATGTGAAGTGAAAAAATATCAAGGCCTCAGTGCAACAATTGACTGAATCACTCAACAAAAAATTCAAAGTGTGTGTTGCATTGCATGGTACAAAAATCTATTTAATTTATTATTCTAATTCTTTTGTAAAGACCTTCGTACTAGTTGTTTGTCTTAGCTCCACTGTCATATCATTGACTTCCAGAAGAACAATTTTGATCATATCAGCACTACTTGTGGCATAATTAAAAGAAATACTAGTTGATTCTGAACTTGCCATCTTCAGTTGCAGATGCCACATTAGCTTTGACAAACATAACGATCATTGCATCTGTTTTGTGTGATTTATGCTTTGGGTACATTCAACTAAAACTTTGCATTTCTATCAGCAGTCAAAATGAGTCTAGATTTTGTTAAAAGCAATTGAATCAGTTCATTCTAGAGGTATTTTATCAGAAAGTATTTGTGGAGTCGTTGCATGTTAATTCTTTTTTTTTTTGGCTAATATTTCGTAAAGAACAAACATGGCGAGATATTAAACATATTTCAGGAAATTCCCATTTCTAAGTGTTAAGAGCTTCTCATGATTTCCACGAAGAGCAATATTTTGAGTCTCATGAAATCTCATCAAGGCAGTTAAATTTGTTAAGTAGAAATTTCTAATGATATGTCTATTGTTTATTCAAGTGTAGCTTTTCTATACTGATTATTTGATTAATTTTTCATTAAGATTCTAATCCATTCGTTAGTAGAAATGCTTACCGATGATCTGCTGACTTTCTAGTCAACTTGAATGCACTTACAGATTTTTCTAGTTCTGTGTTCTATTTGAAAACAGTGAAAAATTGGTTATGCTAAAGATCTTGCAGCAATAAACGAAACAAGGGATCACGTGTGACTAAATATTGAACCCATTATCATGGCAAACTCTTCTTTAACGACAAATCTTCGTATGTAATAACATCAACTTCTGAATTTCATTTCTTTATTGCATTTGGGAAATGTATATGCCCGTAGCTGTACTGGATTGATTTTAACCAACAGTTATCGCATCTTTGATTTGATTTCTGATCAGTTAACTAAATTATTCAACTCAAAAACACATATTCTAATATTCCTTTTTAAAACTGTCTTTGCCATCAAAAACCTCAGTTTCTTGAATTTATGAGACAGCTTAGCACGGAGTTGCAACACTAAGCTTTATTACTGGTTTGGACAGCAGTAGTTTCTTGACATATCCTAATGGCGGTCTCTTCATTCTTTCTGAATGAGGCGCGTTACAAAAACTCAAGAAAAAGAGTGCCTTTTATTTTTCTAAATGTGTCTCCTTTTCTACTTTCTTTTCCGATATGGAGCACCAAAAAGATTGTACCTTCTATTAACCTTGAGTTATAAGTTATCACTGTCTTGTCACTTTTTTAGTTATTTACAAACTTAAGGGTTTCTCAGAACAGCTGCAAATGGTTTTATCGAGATCTAATGTATTGTTACGTCTCCGCGTGTTGATTAATTTTCCGTAACTTCGTTTCAACGAAACTTTAACGACACAAGTCTTTACTTAAT
>NW_013666398.1:261800-268975 GCF_000517525.1 Limulus polyphemus
CCTTACTACTTACTTAATTACTACTAAGTCGTACTAGTATCTCCTACTTTACACTAAGTTACTCATTCCTCAATCTGAGTTGATGTTTTTTACTGGGATTGTGAATGTCCAAGTTTGTTGTATTCAGCTCCTGTCTGCACATTGCCATAATGGTGGCATCCCACCATTATCGGTGTTTTTTGTGCACACGGGTCAGGTACTGCAGTTCTAGGTTTTTACCCTCAGACTGGCTTCAGCTTCACATGGGTTCTGCCACATCATACGAGTTTTTTTTTAGCAACTCCAGTCCATCGCACTGTGCACACACTATTCCATAAATGACTGGTTACTGCTGGCAAAATCTCGTAAATTATCAGAATATCACATCCTGATTCTACTTTCTGAAACAACCAAGGCAGGTTTCATACTCAAGGCTGAGACATCTATTCCTGCTCCAATTCAATATGCCATCAGCCTTGTTTTATTTATTAAGAGATCATAAACATTGATTCACTGGATTCCACAGTTTCCTCAGTCGGGATCATTCTTTGATCTTGAGGGGTTGTTCAGTCAGGACACTACTAAGATATGGGTTCCTCTACCACCACCTCGTCCAGAGTTCCATCTTTTCATGAATGGCTTGCTTTAGGGATGGGGTACATTTACCAACAGTCAGAAATTCTAGAGTCTAGACACAGATGACGAGGCTTCCCTACACAATGTTTTAGTCCTTCTTGCTCTTCAAGAGGCAATGCCTTATGGTCTGGGCTTATTAAGGGGAAAATCATCAGGCTTCACTCTAACAATTCTGTGGTGGTGTCTTATGTTTCTCATTGAGGAAGTATTTGGTCCAGGGATCTTTGTTTTTGAATTTTGGACTTCCTTTCTCGAGACCATCCCTATCATATCACCCTACTAGCTTGCCATGTTCCATGGGTGATGCCTATGGTAGCAGGTCAATTGTCTCAACTCAGACAGATTTTCCTGACAGAATAGATGCTGCATTGCAAGTTTCTATTAGATCGACTCTCTTTTTTTGCACCTCTAATTGGTGGGTTGGCCTCTCATTGGATCACCCAACTACTGGCAATTTGGTCACCAGTACATCACCTTCAGGCTTTAGGAATGGATGCATTCCATCAGGACAGGATGAGATTACAACTCTAGGCCTTCCCTACAATTCATATCTTACCCAGGGTACTTAATATGATTTGTTCCAACCCATTGTTGAGTCCTGTTGATAGCACCTGATTGGCAGCTACACCCTGGTTTCTTCTGCAGTACCTTCCAGAAAGTTCAACTGTTCCACTTCTTAGGCCATCTCTGTGGAGGCAGCCAAAATCTGACATGGTACACTCAATTATCAAGGAGCTCAAACTAAAGGGATAGAGGTTATGCAGTCTTTTGCATAGCATTGGACTTTAATTTTTAGGGTTGCCATGTATTTGTCACAGTGTTTGTTTTGTCCCAAGATGAACATCTATCAATGGAAATGATACAGATATTGGTAATGGTGTATTGAGAGGAGGTTGAACCCACTTTGATCAGAAGTGCTGACCATAACTTTTTTTTTTTTACCTGGCTCTTTGGCAAGGGTTTTTGCATATTCCACAATCACCCGGTTTAAGGCAGCCTTATCCACTACCATTCAATTCTCGTGACTAAATATTCTTTGAGTCCCCAGTACTCTCCAGATTCTTCAAGTCGCTTTGGGTTCTTGGTCCCAAATGACCATTCCTGCTACCTAACAGGTATATTAAGGTTATATTACACATTCTTTTTCAACACTTGTTTGTGGCCTGATTTTTATATGTCATATATCCCCTTTACCTGTTTATTTTTCGAGGCTGCTGACCTAAAGACATCACTGGTCAGAGTTTGCACTGTTTGTCCACAGACTGCTTTCTCATTCTCTCTATGTCCTCAGACCTGTTCTTCTTATCCAAGACACTGTCAGACAGAGAAGGGGATAAATCCTTTTCATTGATTGATCTGATCACTATTTCTCATTTCTATGTCCAAACAGATTTTGATCATAGTCATGTTCAGTGAGGGTCTTGAAAGTTTTGTTGCCTGCACTAATGCTTTTAGAGATGTTAGACAATGACTTTTTATTGTGGGCTCTCTTTGAAGGTGAGATATCTTCTGCAAGTCACACCTAATCATATTTGTCAAATTTCTATGTCTTTAGTGGCTTGGTTGATTTGTCTGCTGAAGGATATTGTGCGGACTGATATGTGGATCTCCCCCAATACTTTTATCTGACATTATTTGCATGATCTGGCAGTATCTTCATCTGAGGATTTTTGCCTAACCCCTGTAGCTATCTTAACCATTTCTGCTAGAGAAGTGAGAATTTTCATTGCTACCTTTCAGGGTCCCTTACCCCATTTTCACAGGATCCAACTCTTTGGTGAGTGTTGCCCAGGCAGGTGTTTTTTTCAAACCAATTCCACACAAGCAATCACTAATTCGGTATACTTTATACAGGTTGCAACAGACTCTATAGAAATGAGGTGTTTCATAAGAACACCTAGAGGCTGACCTGGTGGTATTTTTATACTATGATGGACTACCATAAGTAAAGCATAGAGATTCTGACCATCCCTGTCGATCTTTGGATTGAATAAATTGGGGTCGGTTTGCTTTTAAAAATATATGGAACTTGGTTTATCTATTGCACTGTTTCCCAGGACTCCCCAGCATGCATTAGCCACCAATGTGGGATATAGTGACTATAACCCTTTAATTACAACCCTGAATAGTGGAACCTTGGCTATCTAGTTGGGGCCTGGCCTATAGTGATAATAAATCATGTAACATTCCACCCATAATACAGGAATTAAGTTCTGGGTGAAGAGCTTACCTGTTCTGGATGTAGTGCAGTTTCCCTACTAAGATGCCAATCTATATTGACACACTCATGATCTATGCAAACGCTTTGTGTGTGGATAATGCCTTCACCGGCTCCTCCACCTTATCAGTGTGGGATTCTAGCTATAAGTGTGAGAGGAGGTAAGTATGTTTTGAAAGTTAACATTTTCTTAAATTGAAAATGTATTTCCAATAATACTTACCTCCCCTCACACTCTCCCGCTCTTCCTACCCACTGTTAGAGACTGGGATTGAGTCAGTCTCGAAAAAAGTGATAACATTATATGAATGAAATGCTTATACAAAGTACCAGGATAGAGGGCACGTAACATAGGTGGAGAGTATCACAAGATAAATATCACCAAAGGCAACTGAGTGGGGTATAAAAGACTAGAGCAAAAGAGAACAAATCAGACCAATGCTTACATGGGCAAAAGAAGAAACCTAGGCAGTTGAGTAATAGCTATAAGTGTAAGAGGAGGTAAGTATTATTGTAAATACATTTTCAATTTATGAAACTGTTAACTTTAGAAACCGACACTGTTCTCACAGTAATGTAGTTAGTAACATAATTATACAGGTTTTGATACTCATGGTGAGCAGAGCACAGATAGCCCATTGTGCAGCTTTGTGCTTAACACAAACATAATTATACTATAATATTAGAGAAGATTATGAAGCAACAATAATATTCTAAACATTGTTAAAAGTCTAGAGAATAAGTTAACATATATTTTCCCATCCAACAGTTCTTGTACTACTAGCACTAGCTCTGATGAAGTTGCAGGAGCAAACTGTTGACTGAAATAAATTTTATTATGAGCTGGAGAGTAAAGGTCTTTTTTTCTTTTGTAGCTTTATTGGCAAAATGTCTTAAGCCTCGAACATGCACTACAAATTCTGAAAAACAACAAAATATTTCCATATATATTGAAATCACATTATACAAATTTGATAATTTATTGTCTTATTGAGGTTCAACTTGAGTTAAAATCAAGAAAATACAGCTTTGTGTAATTAGATATGTGTACAAGTCACTAAATAGTAAGTAAATTGATAAAAGATAGCTTGATAATGGGTGGCTTGGAAGGGATAAGGTGAATTTTCCAGAATAAGAAATTAAGGTTTATGTAGGTTTTTTGATCTGTTGGTTCAATTGTTAGTTAATAAAAAATATATATTGATTGATGTTAAGAGTTTAGATAACAAACTGTGTCTAGAAAACAAACTCAAAGACTGATATAATTGCAGTTTCACAGTAGCACATGATTTTGATCTGTTATTTCCATTTACACTCAGCTTGGTCAGAGGCAATTCTTTGTCCATTAATAATTATAATTTTTGTATTTTTCTTAATTTTTAAAAAAATTTTCAGGCTGAACAATATTAAGTATATATTTTACATAATTAAATCTTTGTTTTTAGTTTTTCAGATATTTTGATTAACCTTCTATATATAGTCTTGGTCATTTTGATCAACCTTGCAGCCACCATGTAACCACCCTGAAACTAAACATAATAATTACATGCACAAAACATGCAATGACCCTATCATTATTATTATTTAACTAGCTTTCTAACTAAGCTAAATGTGTGTTGAAATAATTCCACTACCTGGTCGAGCTGATCTCAGTGATAGCAATTTTGAATCTGTACACTGAATAATTCAAAAGCTGCCTTCAGAACAAGGTAGCATTATACATAAATGAGTAAATTATGCTTTTTTTCTATTGGTTATGAATAATTTAGCAGCAAATGTTAGAGAGAGAATTATTGATATTTTTTGAAAGGCAGTATGTGATAGGAGGGCATGGTATGCAGGTTGGACGTTTTGGCTTGTATCTTAGTAAAGCAAAATGATTGGCAGTTATATAGTTAAATTATGTTTTAGAAATATCTATAATACAAATTTCTAATTTCCATGAAACTCAGAATCATAAATATTTGTGGAAAGATTATCAAAAATGTGCAGTTTGGAGTGAACAAGTGTCATGTGATGCAGAAAAGTTGAGACTGAGAATTTATTTAAACATATCGTTTTGAATTTAAGAAATTAAAACTTGTGTTAAAAACTTCTCTATCAACTACATATTGATGTTAAGTTTACTGAAATGCATTGATGGTAAAGCAGTTTAATTAACTTTATAATGTGACTGTACAAAAGTGGTGGCATGTGCACTTTTACCTACCCATATACAGCGTGTTAAATCTGCTGTCCCCAACCCCAAAATGATAATTTTTGTTTTGTCACTTAACAGCCAATTTATGGGTACAGTAGTCCAGAACCTCTTCCATCAGTTTTTGTGAAAGAAGCAGAAGTTTTTTGTCCAGAAGATAGAGAGGTTAACCTTTGTAATTTAGCAACCAGTTTGGGAGTCTTTGAGCAATCTAGACAACCAGAGGTTCAAGGTGAGTTTCAAAGTAGGCTTTCACATTTGAAGAGTGCAATTTAGTTTTTGTTTGGGTTGTTTTGTATCCACAGAAAGATAATTCATTCACTTGATTGATGATAAATAAACTATTAGGAAAAATATAAAATTTCTGTTTCCATTGCTATAAGTGTAGTTTCATTTTAGTTAAGAGACATTACATGAGTTATGTAATGGATAATGACAAATTTCCTTCACTTTTATTCAGAAGTTTATCAGGAATTTTAGTTAAACTAAACATTGCAATATAAAGTGGAGTTTAAAGATTTAGCTACACTATGAAGCATGATTAAAAAGAGTGTTAGGTTAAAAGAAATGCATGTACTACAAATATTTTATTAATAATAAAGCAATTCAAATAGAAAATAACCATGTCTTTACTTGAGATAAGTGATGGTTAATGTAGAATTGTTTCCCTGCAAACAATGTTTAGTGCCAGTGATTTCACAGTTTAAATCATGGACTTTTTTGTTTACTGCTCTAACAAGGTTTTACAGTGTGATTTTGATAACTTTTATTAAACATCCATTCAAGTAAGTGATATTTTATTTTCCCATTGGTTATGAAGTTTATACATAGCATTCATATTGCCTTCAATCACTATGAGTGACTTATGTTCACATAAGTAACTGAAGAACAAGTAACTTCCCTATTATTTATCAGAGCTGGATAATTAACTCAATCATTAATCAAATAGTGTTGATTAAGTAGATTAATGCCCACAAATTATCAACTAATCAAAATTAAGTGTTTCTAATTACTACTGTTTTTGATTATTTCAACTATCTGTCATAATATAAAAGACTGTTTAGTGTAGGTAGTTATAATTAATTATTTTGTGAGTTGATATTTCATAATTGTTTAGTTTTTTTATAATAAGAGAGTTAAAAGCAGACAATTATTGGAAGTTGTATTTGTAATTCATTAATGTTGAGGCTATTGAACCTTGCCTGAAATTTATTGATGTCTAGATTATAAAGATTTCTAGAAGGTGAGCAGATGATTAAGTGATAAATACGTAAATAGTGTGAGACAAGTGGGAACAGCAGACAGACAGAGCAGACGAGAAAGCAAAGTCATGGGAAGTAGAAGTTTGGCCAAGGAAAGTTAAATGTAATGGTTAACTGCTATAGGAGTGAATGGCCTAACTATTAATATAGGCCTAACAATTAATATGTTAGAGGAAAACTAACAGTTTTAAAAGAGATAAGAAGTATAGTTTATTCCATCAAAGCGAATTCTAAAGTAACTGAACCAGCCTGAGTGCACTTTGACAAAATGAACAGATGATATCTGAAGTACGAGGACCACACAATTACAGGAAGAGCAGTATACGATTGTGATAACACAATGAATTGTACATGGAATACTAGTGCGATAGAAATAGAGAAAAGTATTTTGGCTTGTCAACTGAAATTCTAAAGCAATTGAATAGTCCTAATTGGACTTTTGACAACAAGAAGAGAACTATATAGTGTTTATGATATGCCTATAATCTGTATAGTGTAAATAATTTGTTGTACATATGTTTAACTAGTTTGAATATATATATATATATATATATATATATTATTTAGAAAAGAAGTGGAGTGTGTGCTTTTTATTTATTTTTGAATTTATTGGCAACAAGTCACAGACACTGCAGAAGAATCCTTAGTCCAACACACAGCATATATATTTATACTTACAATATAAGTATAAGTATGCCTAGTTTCCTAACACTATTAATATAGTCAAAATATTGCCAGTGTGATTTCTCATCATTATTTTTAATTAATTCAAGGTTGTTCAGCATAATTGATCATTGTCATGACTCAAGAAACTAATCAACAAATCTAAAATAGTGAGTGCAGATAGCCCTCGTGTAGCTTTGCGCGAAATTCAAAAACAAAC
>NW_013666398.1:269975-271485 GCF_000517525.1 Limulus polyphemus
GGTTGTTCAGCATAATTGATCATTGTCATGACTCAAGAAACTAATCAACAAATCTAAAATAGTGAGTGCAGATAGCCCTTGTGTAGCTTTGCGCGAAATTCAAAAACAAACTAAAATAGTGTTTCAGATTATTACTATTTTGATTATTCCAATTGTCCTAATCTCATGAGAATAACAGATTAGCTGATTGTAATTGATTAACAAGCCCATCAATTAATTGATTATCAAATTCCACTAGTTGTTCAGCTCTACTTATTGTTATTAAGATAATAATTTAGTAATTTTTAGTATTGTGCAGATAAACTGTTTGAAGACATGTCAGCTTGTCCTTATTATCAAATATTGTAAATTTTGGTGAAAAGCAGCTATAGGTCTTATCTTTTTTTGAATCTGAATAGTATTGATTAATAAATTATTAGGATAAATGTTGTTTATTTTTTAGTCCCTATGTAAATTTAGGTTATCTGTGGAAGTTAAGGGATAATACAAAGGCCACATATGTACATAAATTGTAATTCATCAATACACGATGCTGTGTTTTTAGATTTACCTTTTGCCAAGAGATACTGGATGAAATGTAGAATTTTCCAAAACTGGTCTTAACTCAATGACGTGAAAAATACAATAATAGACTGGACTTCTCATTTCTTCTTAACTAGAATTCCGACTTCTTCTGCTGAGAAAAACAAGGTTATAAAGTTTGTTTAACTAATTAATTCATTGAGTACTTTAGTTCAATTATTCTTCATTAGGTTGAAAAAAAAAACTAAGGCATTTTTTCTGTTAAAGCATCCTTCAAGTTTTTATTGTAAAAAAAACTTTTAAGAAGTGTAAAATAGCAGGAGGCAATATGTTTGTCCTCTTCAAAGCTGTAAGAAATATTGTAAACTCACAATTCCTTTTTTTCTGGTGGTACATTGTAACTTTTCCTAATATACTTAAAAATTAAGTACATATTTTCACGAAAATGTTTGGGATGTATGGCTTCAAATATTAGTTTTTGGTGTGTATAATGATTCAGAAATGTTATTCACTCTGCAAAGTAAAGAGCTGTTATCTTATATCACTGCTATGAAGGTAGTTGCACACTCCATAAGCCTTGAATGAAACTACCACCCTTTATGAGCAATTACATTATTATTATTCCTTCTTTTAGATGCAGACATCTGTTAGAACTTAATCATTAAAAGTAACTTATATTTTCTTAAGTTTTGTGCATTCGTCTCAACTAAGCTTGAACCACTGAATGACTGTGTAGGAGGTAAGATGATATTGGTTATACGAGGCCTGTGAGAAAAGTATCTGACCTTTGGCCGGGGAATAAAAACTGGCATACCTGGAGCGTTGGAAACCTAATCACCCTCAAAGTAGTCTCCTTGGGACTCCACACACTTCTCCCAGCAGTGCCGCCATTGTTGGAAGCCTGCTGTACCGTACACCCGCCTTGGCCATATTAACTCAATCATTAATCAAATAGTGTTGATTAAGTAGATTAATGCCCACAAATTAT
>NW_013666398.1:271919-281584 GCF_000517525.1 Limulus polyphemus
CCGAAAGCCATCTGAATCTTCCGAATGGTTTCCACCTGGCTGTCGCCCAGTTTCTAGCAAAATTTGATGCAGTAGCGCTGCTCCAGTCGTTCCGTCATTTTCCTTGCAATGAAAAACCGACGAGAGCACTACACACTACCTCACTCAATGGCTGCTTGCCAACAACTGATGCAATCAACAAGCGGGAAAAAATTCATGCATGCGCACGAAGGTTCAAGGTCGGCTCATGCAAGCGCGCTTGATTCAAATCCATCAGGTTATTGCAAAAAAAAAGGTCGGATACTTTTCTCACAGGCCTCGTACAGTGTGTTTGTTGGTTATTTATTAGCTTATGTTTAAGGTTATGTTGATAATTGTAAACATGTGGCATCAATGTATGCTGAGCTATGGTTATAAGTTAGAACAGAGATATAAGAGGTAGAGGGGGATAGTAGCATTAGTTACTATTGTGACTAGCATGCAGTACCATGTAGATTATTATATACTGGTACCTAATTGAATTTGCCACTCGGCATGTGGAGCTTGTAATTTATCTTCGTGTTAATAAACAGTTCCTGGTATTTATTATTGAGCTGGTTTAGGCTGTTGTTGATGACTTAGCTGTACATGAGGTAGAATAAGATTGTTACACTCTACACGTGCTAAAGAATACTTGAGTTAGTCTGTGATGTAATTATCATTAGATAATAGCCCTCCATCAATAGAAGGATGATGCATCCTCCATTGCAAAAATCCTTATGAACAGTAACATTTACACAAAGGCTCATTTTTCTCTCTGCACTGCTTTGTTCAGATATGTTTGTCTTCTGAGTAATGAATGCCATTTTTATGCTAATTATTTCAAACTTTCATTATCATCTGTTATTTTTTTTTATTGCAAATTTCAAACATTAGAACTTTGAATCAAATTGTCTTCAACTTGATTTATTTTTTCAATCAGATTTGTTTGGAACATGTCACATAATCTGTAATAAAGTTTCTTTGATTGCAGTAGTTCCTATTTTGTTAAGTACTTTTCGATGTCACTATCAGGCCATGGACCAATGCCTATGTACCAATGACATACCAGGCTACTTTTTATTTCTAAAAAAAAAAATTCTTGGATCATCTGGATTATGTATTCATGTTTCTACATTTATGACATATCTGATTTTGATTGTAGTTTACTCTTCCTGACAAGGATCATCCATCCTTCACTGCTTGGGCCCCTCAGTGGCGCAGCAGTGTGTCTGTGGACTTATACCACTAGAAACCGGGTTTCGATACCTATGGTGGTGGGTAGAGCAAAAACAACAACCTTCACTGCTTGGATTACACAGGCATGTGTCTTTTATTTCTCTTTCTCCAGTTGTTTGTTGCTAAACCTCAGGGTACCTCCATCTCTTGAGACTTCTTTGAGCTTGAGGATTTCCTCTTCCTTCTTTTTCTCTCTCTTTCTCGCACTTCACCTACTCCTCTTCATCTCTTACTTCTTCAAATTCTTCATTCTCTGTTCATGTTTCACCACCTATTTTGTATATATATATTTTTTTTTTGTGGAAACTTGCACATATCTATTTCCACTTTGTTCTTGACTTTATTTTTTTCATTCTGTTCCAAGTTTCTGGAATGTAATTTGTTGGAATGACTTACTTTTGACATTTATCTCCCTTAGTTTTCTCTCAGGAACCTCTGTGTTGCACCCTTTTTTTGTCACAATGTTTCTTATAATTTAAAATCTGGAGCTCTTGCAGCTAATCAACAGTCATCTCCTCTCACTTCCCTTTTTTAATCAGGGGACCTCACCAAGTTTCTATTCCTTTGCAGCCTTTTGGGGTCACCCTCTTCACCGTTCCTAGTCCTCTTGTTACTATCCAACTTCCCAGGGCTCTAATGGCTGACCATCATGGATTTTGGGGACATCTTGTTTCTGATATGATACTTTATCTTCATTGAGGTAATAGCTTTTTACATTTAGTGCTGCCCTCTATATGCATACATTTTTTTGCTTATCACTATTCTTGATACTCCCACCTACCCCACATGTTTAACGTGGTACAGCTACACTGTAGCATGCAAATAAGCATGTGACAACCTTCCACCAACAGGAGTGCGACACACCTTGGTACAGCTGGGTCCCTCTATACTGTAGAACCCAATCTTCACTTCTCAATTTGGCACTTTAGCTTGAAGATATGTTTGATTTAGATTTTTACATTTTAAATTTATGAAACAACTTACTTAGCTGTTTCTGCAGTTTGTTCATTTTGTATCCACTCTCAGTTGGATTATGAATTCCAAATTTCAAATCACCACTACTGCTACAGTAGTAAACTCTACTACTGCACCTCATCCTGCAGTTTCTCAGGCTTCAGGCTCTACACTTTTGGTTGAGGAGTTCTCGATTTTAGTATATCTTAAATTGGAGTCTGTTATGTGGCCGATTGGTGATTCCTGATCCCAGACCTAATATTCCTTTTCTTGGTTGGACAAGATTATGAAGATTTGGATAGCCTGTTTCCACCTCCTTCCTTTGCTGTGTGATCTTGACTTCCTCCTATGGATGCCCCCCAGATCACCTTTACCCTTACCAAGTCGCAAGTACGTTACCTTTGGTATCTATCTCCTGTATCTTATGATTCCTCTCCTTCCCTCTTGCATTCTGCCCCATACTCTGACCACCTTGTCCCCTCCCCCCCTTCAGATATTGACCAGTTTGTAGAAAGTTACATTCTGGGGTCAGCATGCCTCATCCCCCTTGTACCTTGGTTAATTATGCATTAGCATACCATCATTAAGATTTTTCTTTTCTCGACTGTCAAACCTTTGAGTCTTTGAAACAGGTGTGAGGTTCTGACTCTGCTACCTCAGTGAGATTTTCTCAAGCCCAGTTTTCCTGCCTCCATTTGTCCCTTTCTACCCTCTTATTACTTCTACTCCATGTTTACACACTTGTCTTCCTTGGTCCTTTCTCTTCAAACATGGCTCCTCTTCTGTTGGGATCTTCTGGGTTGAAATGCACTGTTAACTAATGTGCTCCTACCTGTGTGTTATTTATGGGACCTATGTATGGGATCTGTTTTTATGCCGAATGGTTTTTGGTTTTATCTTCCCGACTCTTTAGAGTCAAGGGTAGAGGCTGCTTGTCAACACTCCTCCCTTTTGTCCTCGGTCTCTTGTTACCATTTCCTGCCCTCTTCCTTCTACTCCTTTGCTTGTTCCTCTTTCCTGGGTTGCAGTGGCTAGGTGTTAAATTACTCATCTCTGGGCCCCCTGCTGCCAATGTACTGGTGACTATCCTGTAGGTACTGGCATGGTCAAAGCACATTTAACCAAGTTTCTGCACCTATGGAATGATTTTACCCTTGATTCTTGGGTGCGTCAGGTGTTGTCAGAAGGTCTTTCTCTTCATTTTCTCAACCCTTCTTCCTTATTCCCACATCCCATCCACTTAACCCCTCTTCAGGATCCTAATTCCTGCCAGAATCTCTCTGAAGTAGTTCAGATTTTTTTTTTTCTCAAGGCTGCTATAAAACCTTTTTGAGGATTCTATTCCAGGTTATTTGTATTTCCCAAGAAGACTGGGGAATGGCATTTTGTTATACATTTTTTCCTATCTTAACTGTTTTATCAACCTTCCTCATTTCACAATGGAATTCTTCCTCACACTTTGGTGGGCATTTATTCCGGGTCTTTGGATGATGAAGGTAATTGTCTCAAATGCTTACCTTCACATACCTATTTCCCCAATTTTACATTCGTTTTGTCCACAAAAGTTGAGTTTATTAATCCTGCACTCTACTGTTTGGTCTGGTATGCACACCCTATGTATTTTGTTGGATGTTCAAGGCCTTTGCTCGACTTATTCATTCTTGTGGTTTGCAGATCCACCATTATATGGACGACTGGCTGCTGTTTTTTTCCAAACCATCAGACATCTTGTGAGCACATTCAGTTACTTCTTTGAGAGGCGGCTTGGGTGCATTGGCTTTTCAAGTTGGAGAAATCCTTTCTTATCCCAACTCACTACCTTATATACTTGGGAGTGTTTTTTCAACTCCTGTCTCAGTTCGGCCCAGCCTTCTCTACTTCGATTGAGATTGATGGAGCTCTTAGTTCTTAAGGCTCAATCCTCTCCTTCTATTTTGGGGACTTGGGCTTCAATGAAAGCCCTCATTCTCTTCAGTCGTGCCCACATATGCAACCTTCAGTGGTTGTTACATGATCAGTGGAAATTCTTCCTTAAGATTTTCTGGACTCAGTTATCTTTCTCCCTCCCTCACTTCACATCAATTTAGCCTCGTGGCTCAAAAGGGACAACACCTCGGTGGGGGTGTTCCTCTTCCAGAGTTGCATCTTTTTATGGATGCTTCTCCAAGAAGTTGGGATGTGATTATAGATACCCATGGAATCATGGATCATTTGTTTTTGGTTGAGTCAGCTATGCACATCAATATGCTGGAGCTTCTTGTCATTTGTTGGGCTCTGGATCATTTACTGCCTTATGAGGTAAAGTGATCATGAGCTATTCTGACAAGTTGACTGTTGTTTCATATATCAACTGAAAAGGGGCATCTGATTGAGTGGTCCCTCAATCCTCAAATGTTTCAGTGGTTGTGTGACCAGTGGGGTACTCCTCTTCTGGATGCATTTGCCTCCCATTTCAATTCCAAGCTACCCCTTTTTTGGTCCTTGATTCTGCATTCTTTGGCTTTGGTGATAGATGCCTTCTGTAATGATTGGTCCCATTTTTACCTTTATGCCTATCCTCTTACCCATCTCTTTCCCTGTGTTTTATCCATTATCCAATCCACTCCAGGTTGGGTTTTTCTCATCCCACCTTTCTGGTCTGCTCAGCCTTGGTCAGCACCTCCATTACTGCTTCTGCTTTCCCACTTCCTACTTTAACAATCTCAGTGACCAGTGTATCATCCTGCCATCACTGCACTCTGGCTTCACTTGTGACATTTGTCTGTTCCCTTGTGAGGTGGTCCTGACTCTCCACGTGTGTAGTTCTTCCTACTTAATGGTCTATCTGAAAAAATGGCATGTTTTTTGCCTGTGGTCTCTGTGCCATGGTTACATCCTTTCCCATTCCAGTGTTTGTTATGTCTCTAAATTTTTTATCTGACTGTTCGAGAATGGTTATTCCATATCTACTGCTGCTGGTTTAGGAAAGCCTTATCCAATACTTTCCATTTCTCCCATTCCCGTAGAGTGTTTTCTTTTCCGGTCTTCTTCCTTTTGTTCCTTTCATCTCATTCATCCTATGCCCCTTCAAGATTGGGACCTCATTGTTGTTCTCCAGACTCATATCCAACCTCTTTTTGAACCCTTGGCTATGTTTTCCTTATTCCATTTGTCCCTAAAGACACAGTTTTTGTTCTTTTTTAACTTTTTTTGTCGTTGGTTTGCTGTTTTCACCCACAGTATATCAAGTGCTCTTTATCACTGTTCCTGTGTTCTCCTGTATTCAGATTGCCAGTTTTCTCCAAAAATGTCTGCAGCTTCCATTTCCCATTTGTAATCACGCTTTCCAGTGTTATATTGCATGCACTGCTTCTTTCCATGGTTCCCATGATATTTCCCCTGTACCACATTAAGTACCTCGGGTAGGTATAAGTATCAAAGCTAGTGGCGAACAAAAAAACTGTGCATATAGAGGGCAACACTGAACAAGGAAAGCTATTATGTGAGACAGGTAAGTGTTTATCAGCAATACATTTTCAATTTAGAAAAATTATAACTTCTGGAGCCATGCCCTATCTCTGGTCCAGTAGAAGCTACAGGCTGCTTGGTTATTTAGATGCTTTCTCAAAGAGTCTTCACTGGCCTTCCACTTTCTACCTTCTGATTAGAGTGCCAAGGAACAACTCCTCAAACCCACTCTGGAGTTTTACTCAAATCTTTTTTAAATTCTCACATGACAAGTGGTTGACATCCTGTCATAGATCTGACTCCTTTGAACCAACGTTGGTCTCTCCTTGGCTTAAGTTGGATGGTTTTCTCACTCTGTAGTGATCCCAGGATGTGGGTGATCTGAACTGAGGTGTCAGATGCTTTCTCCAAACCCTGATTTGTTTGCCCCATATTCATTTTCTTCACTTCATCAATTCACAGCCCTTTCTTTTGGGTTGTCTATAGTCCCAAATGTTTTTCATTGGTCTAGTGGGCTTCTGTTTGAAGGATACATTCATGAGACTCATTGTTCCACTACTCTATGAATGTTTGACCTTTGCATGCCTCATCCAACATGGCTTCCACTGTTGTGACCATCCTTCTTTTTCAGGAGTTGTTTCATTTGGGATGGCTGGTTCACCTTTAGAATTTTATCTTGAACCCTTGCGTGTATCTCATTCTGTTGGGTTTTTTGCACTTTGTAAGTGGGACAGGTTTAGCATCCTGCTTATGTCTTTTAGACATGGAAATGTTAATATCAAAGCTCTAACATCTCCTTAATTTAATTCACAAGAGAACTTCTCTCTCTTTTTTTTAAGGCTCTTTCTTCTCTTGCATCCCCTTCAATGGATTCTAGACAGCCAGTGGAGGTATTTATATTCTCTTCTTATCGCCTCATGCTGTCATAGTGGGTCACTTGATCCCACACGACCTTGGATATCTCCTTTTTTCCCACCTCACCTGGACTGGCACCTGTGAGCCTAGGAGGACTCACCAGTGAGTCTGGGAGTTTCTAATAATCACGTGTACGGGTTTCCATGTTCATGGTTATGTAATAGACATTGCCCTTAGGGATAGTTGTTAGAGCTTTGATTGTACTGCCAATTACACCAAATTTACTTAATTGAGGATTGCGGTGGAAAGTGGAGCTCACAAGTCACTAACTCGAGGTAATTTATGGTTAGACTAAAGAAACTGATCCTGAGACTGATATATAACACAATACATCATGTTTTCTAACATGGAATACACTTTTAATAACACAGAACTTTAATCAGTTGTTACTTCTTAATAAACCACTTTCAGGTTAACAACATTGATATTTTTAACTCAAAGTTGGCCTGGTAAAGTGTTGAAACTTGGATACTTTCTTGTTCATGGCTTTTAGAGAATTCTGGACTATCATCAGCTCTTGAGAAAACCTAAGCTCTTTCTGGAGATCTGATTTTTAGCTCCAGACATGAGTTTTTATACTATATTTTCTTTGTATCCTTTCGATTTTCCAAATGGTATTCCTAACTACTCGCAAGTAGTTCTGATACTTCATTGGATAATTTCTGCAACTCATCGGAAGTTTCCAAAACAACAGCCAAACTTTCATGTAATTGGTTACTGTGAAGGTGAGTGCTCCAATTGCCTTCTCAATTATGCTACTACTCTGGTCTGTAGTAACAGATCTTACATCAACGTGCCGATTTGAGATACTATCATAAGCTTTTTACTAGCCTTTACTGTACTACTAATTCGGCATCAATAACTTATCACTGTCAAACTTGTGACTAGCGTTTTTCTCAGCATCCTCATTGTAGCTTCATTTTTAATAACTATTAACTTGTGATTCTCAACACTAACTAACCAGCTAACTGTAATTTGCCTAGCTCTTCATCTAATTTCGTAGTACAGGCGTTCTTACTTGCGTTTTTTCTTTATGCATATGTTCTATACTCAGAAAACTTAAATTTCTATAGCTTCTTTCTTAAACACTCAAATAACTGAAGCAATCATAAAATCCCTCAAAAATATCCAATTGCTTCACTTTGTTTACTGTTTCATGGGAGAGGATGTCTGTCAGCTTTATCAGATAACTTCCCATCAGATTTATCATCTTGTGTCTTCTCTCACCTCTCAATTATGATGTGTAATGGAGATCATATAAATGGGGATGTGGACGATTTCTGACACATTACTTACATTACATGGCAGGTTTATCTGCATCTGGGTTTTGTCTCCCTCCAGTTATGATTCTCCAGTCTTCCCAGTGACTAATGATTTTTTTTAATAGCTCCTTCATTGCCATACAAACTAAAGACAATAAAATATTCTAAGTGACCAGTATTGCCTCACAGCAGAATACTCCTCTTTTCCAAAATCCAAATTGAATGAGGGAGTACAAAAAGTGTTAAACCTATCTATCTTTGCACAGTGTTTGCTTTTGAAATGGGATTTTCTGCAAGACTGCTTTGGCAAAGTGTATCTTTCTCTTCCTGGTCATATGTCACATGAAAAAAAGACAGCACCAGGTGTTCGACTACCCTCAAACCTCATTAGCACCTGTTATCAAGAGTCATGGTAACTCAATGCATTATCTATCACTGTGGGACTTTATGCAGATATGATGTTTCCTGTTTGGGCTGAGCATCTCTCCAGCATTCTCCTCCATGTGAATTTCTACCTTTTGTTCTGTTTTTCTGGAGTATGAGAGAACCCTTGCTTCCCCAGTCCTAAGCCACTATGGAAGTCAGTATTGAGGGTTCCCCATTGGGATGGTGTAATTCCTTTGGTAAGAGACTGAATGGATACACCCCTCAATTGGAAGTAAGACTGGGGTGTTACCTGAAAGTGTAGTACAAGCTACCCTACTACATTATGAATTCAGCATCCAGATAGACAGGCTCTTGTGCTATCTTTGGGATGTAGGTTTGAGATATTTTCTCTGATTA
Organism: Limulus polyphemus; assembly: GCF_000517525.1. Lineage (NCBI taxonomy): Eukaryota > Metazoa > Arthropoda > Merostomata > Xiphosura > Limulidae > Limulus > Limulus polyphemus. The sequence continues at coordinate 280,517 of NW_013666398.1, forward strand.
CTCTAGTGTTTCATGTATGTATTTTTACAATATGGAACAGCCTGACATTCAGCCTTAGCCACATTACACATTCAGCCTTAGCCACATTACACATTCATGCTTAGCTAACTGCATGTGAGATAATGACTGGTTGAGTAATATTGTGCTCTGCCAACCTATGCAAAAGTTTAGTATCATGCAAAAAGATTTTTGACAATATATTTTACTCTACCATTTCTCTTGTGCAAGGAGTATTTTATGTTTAAAGTGGATATAGTCCCCCATAGAGTGATGCCCTTCTTCTCTAGTAGGAGACATGCTACATGGATTTTCCTTGTTGGATGGTATGTTTTCAAAAAGGAGCTCAATTGTGTTTTGTAATTTCTATATCAGGCTGGTAGTAAGACTGCCTATGTATGCATGACTCGCATTGTTAATCAAAATGGTATCTTAAATATCTCCTCTATAGGTCATCAGAACTTTACAATGCTATATAGTGTTTCTTTTATAAGAATATCTGTGTAATGACAGAACCACAAGTTCTGGAAATGTTTGTAAATATCATAGAAAAAATTTGAATTTCTTGTTCTTCTTTCGCCTGCTTCTTTTTTATTAAATGATAACTGAAAAACAAAAACAATGGTGTCAACCAATTTCACTGAGGTGATATAGATTCAAATGGAGTATATGCTTTTATAAGTAATATTAATAATTAGTAGCAATTAAAAAAAACAATATAATTCTAGTGTAAACGATGTTATCATTATCCTTGAAGTTAGCTTTCTTACAGAAATTCGGTGTTCATTTAAAAAGCTGAAGTACAGGGTGAAACAGGAATTGCCCACCAGTAATAGTTAAACTATAAATATTACAGTTGGAACCTCATTGTATTTAGAACTTGTTTATAAATACAACCTTTCTATGTTTATTGAAACACTGCATTAAAAAAAAGCAAACAAATAAAGAAAAGACTTTTCAGAAAAGGAAGTAAATATAGGGATGGCTAATATGAATCCTTCAAAACAAATGCAAACAAGATAGTAGGAATGGCATTTGCATCATCCATATGTAGTAGGACAGGCAAGAATT
>NW_013666398.1:282302-286096 GCF_000517525.1 Limulus polyphemus
CTATTGTTTATTAGAAACACTGCTAATTAAAAAAAAAAACAAATAAAGAAAAGACTTTTCAGAAAAGGAAGTAAATATAGGGATGGCTAATATGAATCCTTCAAAACAAATGCAAACAAGATAGTAGGAATGGCATTTGCATCATCCATATGTAGTAGGACAGGCAAGAATTAAAATAAAACAATATATATATAACTAATCATTTACAATTTGAGTTTAATTTATCCTGTTTTGGTCTGTTAACATTCTGCTACACTGTTTGCTTGTGTTAATGTGTAGGGATCCTTACTATCTTGTGTGCATTGTTTTTGAAGGACTGATATTACCCATCCCTACATTTACTTCTTTTTTGTAAATTTCTACACTGGTCCCTATACCATCTTTGTTGTGGAATTCTAGTTCTTTGTTGTGCAGTGAGATAATGTTCCTGAAGCTAACATTTCCTTTACCTGATAATGTATTTCAGATCGATACTTACCTCTTTGCACAACATCTCACCCTTCCTCCCTACCTGATAATGTATTTCTTTTACCTTGTCAAAAATGAGCCTTTGATCAAATGCTAACGCTCATGGGGATTACTGTACGTGGAGATTGTGTAGGGCTATAGTGTAATGATGATAATATCATATATTGGCACAGCACAAGTTTAATACATTTTGTAGTTGTGGTGTACAAACAAATCTTCATTGAAGTGGCTCAAGGTAATAGGTGTTGGTTGTGCGAATAGTTGTGTGTATGTATGTCTTAAATATATTTTCAGATAAGGAAAATGGAACTGAATGTGGCAGATGTAGCATGTCTCACATGTTATTACAATCTTCCTTACTTTTCCTCATAGGCTATTAGAATTAATTGTTTTGAAATTTTTTACTCACACTGAAATCCTATATTTACTAGTCATTAACTTTCCCACAGGAACAAATCTTCTACTGTGAGTGAAATTGATGATATACAATGTTATATGATACGACATTTGATAGATGAAAACCTTGACTTTCTATTGGTTATATGTAATATAATGAAATGCAAGAGAGAACTATCAACGAATTGTGAAAGAGAGGATGTGACAAGTGAGAGTGGCAGGAGGGGTCTGATTTTCTGTTCAATAGCTATATAACTAAATAAAATTGAAGGCTCTAAAAATTATGGTTTTTTTTTAGTAATAACAATTTTATAGAGTGTTTTACATATAATTTCATACTTTTTTGAGGGGTGGTGGGTACAATAGAGATGATGACATGCTAAGACAAAATGTGTTGCGTGGGTCACAGAATTTTTTTAAATATTGCCTTGTAGAATTAAGAACTTGAAACTTGTATACTATTAAAATATGGATTATTAGCTGATATTTTATGCTATTGTAATTGTTTACAAGAATAAATTAGTAGCACTAATGCTGCATATTTTTGAAATTCATATTCTTCGATGAATTTGTAACGGCTCTTGTCTCATAGTTAGAAAGCCAGGAAAATTTTCAGAGGTAAGTGAATTTAGTTATTAGTCTGTATTCTTTGGTGCATTATTTAATTAAATAAAAATTATTAAGTGCATTACTATCTATAATATAAAAATTGAGGGCAAGAAAAAAGAAGATTGGGTAAGTACTTTATTTCTTGTTTTTTATATTTATTCTTTATTTATCATTATAACAGTAACTAAAAAGTAGAAATATGAATGTTTTTAAGTTATTTAAGACTAGATTAGGTAAAATAAGTAATAACAGTGATATAATTAAAATGGTTCACGAGGTATTCATGCAAGCAGCTCATGGGTAATGTAATTCGAGAGCGTAATATGAGCTGCACATTCCCCGAGTGATTTACAAGTTATAATGGTGTGGTTAGACACAGTTCAAAGGAATTATAAATAGATGTATACTGTTATGAACTTAGAGCTCCTTACGATAAACAAATCTTAATTTGATTTAGCACTTTTCACTGAGTTTTATAACAATTTCAGGAAATTCCACCTTTCATCACTTACCCTGAATATAGATTTTATATGGTGGTGGAGTGTATATATTATGTATGGTGTTTTAGAACGTCCTTTACTCGCACAGTAGCATTGTTACTACTAATTTATTCATGTGAATTATTCAGACAGACAAGCTGATTTAAAAAAAACTGAAAAATAAATGTGGAGTCTAATCTGCATTTGATTTATTACTTATCACCGAGTTATACCAGTTTTGGGGGATTTCACCCCTATTCAGTAATCCGGGACAGTATTTCAGTATTTGTGATGTCTTGTCTGGCTGAATAATTTACAAGAATAAATTAATGGCATCAATACTGCATGTTATTGAAATATGAAACCTAGTTGTATTCTTTCTATTTATTCAGGGTTACTGATGAGGCAAAATATTCTTTGAAACTGATATAACTCAGTGATAAATGGTAATTTGGAAGTTATATTGAGCTTTGAAATTATTTTTCAGTGAGAAAATTGTAAAAATTAGCAGGTAAGGAGGAAGAGAAGTTAATCTGCAGCTTTTTGATTATGAATCATCAACCAATTATTATGTTTTGGACAGTTCTTTTTATGGAAATTCAAATAAATGTTATTTTTCAGCTCAGTGGATAGCAGTTGAAGGTGTTGTAAAGACAGGACCTACAAATGGACCTTCAGGTAAGTTTTGGTTTTAATGTACACAAATCTGTGATTCTCTGTTAAGTGTATAAAGCTGTATCATTCTAATTGGAAATTACTTTTTTCAGCTTTTCTATTTATTAAATCTACTTAATGAAAAAGTAATTCATTTTACAGTAATTATCTGTTTATTTTAAAATGAGAATATGAATACATGATATAGGTTGGATAATTACTGAAAAATTATTCATAGTTATGATTGTTTTTAAGATGTGCCCAACAGAAGTGTTAAGTTACTTCATTTTTGTTCTTTTTTTTATTGATAAACTAAATAGAACAAGGACAATGACAATCCTCACCTTAGCTTTCAGTGAACAGTGTATTAATTTTTATATATTTGTCTGTCTGTCAATCCATCCATTTTTTTATTCTTACAGCCAGTAAAAAAAATGGTGGAAACACATCTTCTTTCAATGATTTAATGGGATACTATGACCAAGTAACAAAAGCGATTCTTGGAAGTGATGAAGACCTTTTAAAGGTACACAACTTTGTCTTTTAAAGAATCAATTAAGTAATATAAATCAACTATTTTGCTCTATATTGATTACCATTTTTTTTGTTCTTATTAAGTTAACAACATCAGTTGGGTCATGGAGTGTTGTCATCTTTTGTTAATAACCAAATGTGTATATTTTTGTTAATAACTAAAAATTTTAAATTATAGACCTTAAATGTTACTTATTATAAGGATTAGCTTTTATTATTGCCACTTTGTGTTTTAAAAAATAATGGTAAATAAAAAATACTTCTCTTCAACCATTTGTTGACTAGAGGGGTGCCACTAATACCATTTGTTGGTATTTTTTTCCTTTCTCACAGTGGAATAGTACATACTAAATAGTGTTTAATTTCTGCTTTAAAAAAATCTTATAATCATTGTAGCTTTTTATCGATTTTTTTGGTTGTGAAATTTCCAAAATTTCTGTGTAAGAGATTGTTTTGAAAAACATAAATTCTTTCTTTATCTTAGAATTTCATATTTTTTATTGTTGTTCAGAAAGTTCCATTTTATATATCCAGTTAATTTCAACTTGATTGATAATCATTAATATATTAGGTCATCAAGAAATTAATATCACCTTTTTTTAGATGAAAAAACCTGAACAACTTGTATATCAAAACAAAACATTTATTAAATGA
>NW_013666398.1:287072-287951 GCF_000517525.1 Limulus polyphemus
ACATACACTATAAGGGATTAGAATAAACTAAACTGACATTTAAGTGGTTCATTTAACTATTATGCGTGATGTACATTTTTTAGGTGTTGGTTAATGAAGTGTTCCAAAATGCGACATTAATTTCTTGAAGACCTAATACTTCTTGTGATTTGTCAATTGCATTAGTCACTACTGGACATAAATAATAAAAAAAACATGGCAAAAACTGACAAAGTTTTAATGGGGACGTTGGTCTTTAAAGTTTCTTTTTAATCTAAAAAGCTAATCCTTATGTAAAGTGCATTGAACAACAAGATATTTATGGTTGATCACAATCTCAAATCAAGTATAATTATCTTAGATTACATGTAAAATAAACCAAATCTTTAAGTACAAAATTTAACATAAATTACTCACTATAAAATCATCATTTCTCAGACAAATCATAATTTTTATAGCCTTCAATTTTGTTTGGTTACAGAGCCATCAAATAGAAAATCAGACTCCTCTTGCCACACCCACTTGTCACATCCTTTCTTTCAAGATTTGTTAATAGTTCTCTATTATGTTTAATTCTATATTATCTATAACCAATAGAAAGGCAAAGTGTTCATCTATCAAATGATATATTACATTGTTTTCTGAACAGAGAATTATCAAGTTTTTTCCAATGGGAAAGATAATGACTAGCTTGGATGAATTTGTAACAGCTCTTGTCGCATAGTTAGAAAGTCAGAAAAATTGTCTACTTTTTGCATGTTATTATTCTATGTTCTTTGTTGCAATACTACCATTAGTATAATATAAGTTGGATTAAGTGTCATCGAAAGTCAACAGCAAAAAAAAGAAGACCCAGGTGAGTACTTGATTTCTTATTTTTCATGTTTATTCTATATTTAT
>NW_013666398.1:288470-301962 GCF_000517525.1 Limulus polyphemus
AGGTGAGTACTTGATTTCTTATTTTTCATGTTTATTCTATATTTATTATGAAAAAAATAAATAAAATGTAAAAATAGGGATCTCTTTAAGTTATTTAAGGTTAGATTAGGTAAAATAAATATTATTAATAATAATATAAATATAAATATTCACAAGACATACACATGAGCAGCTCAGAGCAGCTTGTGGGTAATGTAATTTGATAGAGTAATGTGAGCTGCATGTTCCCCAAGTGATTTTCAACTTATGGTGAGAATATTAGTTGGCCATGGTTCAAAGGGCAATAAAACAATAAAATTTAAGTATAAATATATTATACTGTTATGAGTTTAAAGCTACTTAGGATAAATTAATGTAATTTCATGTTACAATTTAAAGTCATTTTAGAAAGAAAAAATGGTAATCTAGATTTATTTAGATTTTTTTTTTGGTGGTTATGAGGCTGGTCAAATTGACCAACCTTGTATAGAGTTAGAGTAGAGAAATAACAGACAAAATATAAAGTTTTAGTGAAAACAAACTTTTGAAATGTATTTAGGAAGTTGTAGAGATTACACAGATTTGAAATTCTTTGAGATGAAGAAAAGTGTTTTTAATCTTAACACAAAAATCACTTTGCACAAGGACTAGTCAAAAAGAATATTTTTTTAGTTTATTAAAATTACTTCACTAAAAAAGTATTTTTATGTGTGAAAGTCTGCCAAATTTTGTGAAGATATACATACATACTATATTAAAAGTTAGTAGTAACAAGACTTTACACGAATACAAAGAGATCGCGTGGTCAGTCAAATGGACCGAGCCTGTGTTGAGAGAGTTAATAATGTAACCAAGTTATTTGCCCAGCTCTAACTGTGATACCATTGAACATACTCTGTGCTTTCAGCTGTAGGTGCAATGTAAGAGTGACAGTCAACCCCTTTATTTGGGTCAAAGCTGGATAAAATTCTTTTGGCAGGAGGTGCTGCTTAAGCTCTTCTATTTACTCGAACCATAAGGGAGATGTAAATTGGTTGATAAGCCCTATGTGTATAAGGTGCCATTCAGGCTGAAAATATCAATTCCAAAAAAAAATACTGAGGCAGGAAAAAATACAGATGACATTAGTACTTGTGTATTCATGAAAGACAAACTTAGAAATGAACTGTGTAAAAGTTTATGAACTTCTTTTGCATTCTTTTCTAAAATAGTATTATTATTATTTTTACATATAAAGAAAAGGTTTGTATTAGGATTAAACTTGCATGCATTCATATGTGAACATCTGTCTATATTTAAACACATTTTGTTTAATGATAAAGTATTTACTAACTTTATTCTTAGACAAATTGCGTAAATGTAAAACTTTTTTTTTCTAGCTGGCAATAGATGACATAAGAAGGAATGCAAGAATTGCTCCACTGTTACCCTACTTGGTTAACTTTGTTTGTATTGGTGTAAGTATGACCTTCCACTTGTAGTTTTGTAAGTTACTGATGTGCAGAAGGAGAATCATTTTCTTTTTGTGTGAAGTGCTACAATCTCATATGCAGCTTTTGTTTCAAATAGTCAGACATAAAAATGCTTTTCTTGTTATACCTTTAGCTCCAAGTTTTAAAGTAATGTAGAATCATATGCTATATTAACTGATGTCTTTCAGTATTCAGATTTAACTAAACACCTCCTGTGTCTTTGGTTTGTACCTGTTGTGATTGATCAGTGCTAGCAGTTATTTCTTAGGCCTAGTGACGTATCATGCACCACAGTAAACAATTAAGTTTTTGAGAGAAAAAGTTAGTATTAGAAAGAGTTGTAAGAAATATTAGATTTATAATCCCAGATTATTTTACATAATATATCTACAATATGATAAAATATAAGCAAGATATAACTATTGATAGTTTGAAACTATTATAACAAGGATATTATGTAAGCTATGAATGTATTTTAATGAAAGAGCGGAGAAAACCAGAAGAAAAATATTACATAATTTAAAATATTTGAAATGAACACTAATTGAAGTTTGAGAAAATTGTTTCTTATTGTTGGGATCTTTTTGAGACACGACATTCACATTTGATAAGTTTTTTGGTAATTTGGATTTTTCTTTTCATAAACATAATTTAACTCCACATGCACTGGTGGGGGGAGTCTAAGTGTGTATTTTATGACCTTTTACAGAGTACTGTTCATCATGGTATTGTATATCTGATGTCAGAGTTATTACTATTCCTTTGATCCTACATTGTTAATATAGTGACATTTCTTGGTAGAGGAGAGTAAATATTAGAAACAGTATACAGGGATGCTATAAATATGAATTTTGTAAGTTCTAGGGGTTATGCAAGTACAATATATAAACTGTATGACGGACAAACATATTTTTATTCTTCACATGAATGTCGTCTTCATTCTGATTTCTCAGAGTCTGACTCAGACTCAGACATATCTTGAATACAGATACTTTTTTAACACATCTGATTTTTTGTGTACAACAAACTTGTATATTTTACTAAAAGCTTGTTACATTTTGTTAAAATATACATAGTAATTTCAGAATTATATTGAAGATTACTTCTCCAATAAGGGCTTGTTGGTTCCATGAACCCACATGAGTACATTGGGTTAATAAGTCCTTAGTATAGAATGTTAGTTTTGAAACTTGCAGTTACCTGAAAGATGCAAAACTAAAATATAACATCATTTAAATTCAAACTGATTCCAGTACTGAGAGTGGCAGCATATGTGACCTGTTAATTATACAGATTTTATTTAAATCCTGCTTATTTTTGATTTAACTTTTTATAAAATATTATAAAAAACATCCTATGACCAGAAAAAACTAGGCCTGTGAGTTACCATTATTAAACTGTTCCTAGATCTGCCATACTGTTGAATAGTTTTTGTTTTCTCAGAAATAATGAAAGGTGAAAAGGTTCTAGAGCTATCGTATAAGACAGTGTGTCACTTTTGCAAGAGGGAAGGATTGGGTTTGCTTATATAACTAGTATATATATCATTCCAAATTTTTATAAACCAGTAAATGACATTTAAAAGATATGAATACATTTATTAAAGTTGTAAATTCTTAGCAGTTTTCTCCAAAATAATGAACATCTATAGTGCAACAAAACAGGTGTCCATGCAGTGTTGTTGTAATGTTTCACTGTACTTTCTACTCCAGCATGAGGGTTTATTCTTTGTGAACACCAGTTTGACATATTTTCTAAATAACTGTAATTTTAATTATCTAAGACTTATTATGTGAGTTAATGAATTTTAGGTTGTAAGCATGCATTCCAAGAGTGGTTGGAAGCTTGCAGTAAATAAAAGTTTTAACACTATATAAGGTCCTGTTAATTTAATTTAACAAACTGTTGTAACTACTGATGACCACTTTATGTAGATTACACATTTTGGAATAGTAAACTTTTTTAGTTTAGCCACTAAGTCATATTTTAAGGTAATCTACTATTTATTTCTTTATTGCATGTGCATTTTGTAAACTCTGACAGTTACAGAACAATGGTAGTTAAAAACATGATTAAACTGTTGGCATATGTTTGGTTACTTGCATAGTGAAAAAGTAATCTCATGTACATCAACTGAAAAAAATTCTTATTACTCTTTTAAGTGTATGAAGACCATTGTTTAGATAAACTGGGCATTGTATTAGTAATTATAAAAAGCAAATATGATTGTGTTTTAGAATTAGTTTTAAATGTTAATTGAAATTGGGCTTTTTCATTTTTAATTGTATGGCTAAAACTTCTATTTCCATGTGTTGTGTTTTCTGTCACATCAGTTTTTCTTATTTGTGTAATAAATATAAAGTAGATTTGGTAAAACACTATTTACTTTTTGAATTAAACATCATTTTATGTACAAATGAGATGTACCTAGCCAATGTCTGGAAATAGGGATATGATTAGGTAGTCCTACTTTATCATTTATGTTCTGCTTATTTCACAGGTCAAGAAATTAAGCCATGATCTTATTCAGCTGAGTAAGCTTTTACACACGGTCCGTGCCTTGGTCAGTAACCATTCTTTATATTTGGGCCCAAAGCCATATGTAAGTAACATGATTTTTAAAAAATCTTTAAGATTTTTCCTCAAGAAAAAAAAAAGATTTCAACAGTGATGTTTCAGTTTTTTTTAAACTACAGAATGATATGCTAAGTGTGTTATTAAACTTGTAAATTTCAAAAATTTTAAACTATAGACATCCCCTTACTATTTTCCTCTTTTTTTTTAATACAGTACACTTAAAGTAAGTAGAAAAAAGAACTTTAAGGTATTTAGAGACTACATAAATGTTCATGAAAAAAATGTATTTATGCATGAAGGAACCAGTATTCTGCAAATATAAAAACTGAACCTTTTTTTTAACATTCTGCTGCCTGATCCATCTTGCTGTTCTAAATTCTTTGTTTGGTTGGATTAAGAAATTGTTATAGTGATTGAAAGTAAGAAGAAAAATTTATTCCATCTTTTATTTTCTTATGCACTATACTTCTAATTATTAAAGGTGCGATGACATTTGTTAAACTTCCAAAATTGTGCCATAATACTGCAATAGAGATTAATGGTGGTAGGTTAGGTATGAACTATAAACGTGACTCTGGTTGCTGGATATTTACCAGTCATATTGGTAATGAAATTCTGTAAGTTGAAATGTGTGCCAAAGAATAAAATGCTTTTTACATTTGTGCAATGATAATTTAATTTATTCCCCTTTTGTCGATGGCTCAGCAGTAAGTTTGAAGGATTATTAAAATTGAGTTGTGATACTTGCAGTGGGTAGAGCATATAACCCACTGTATAGCATTGAAATGGTAGGTTTGAAGAGAAAAAAAAATTCTATAAATAAGCCTGTCATTGTTGTGGTAGGAATAGAACATTTAATTAGAAGAAAAGAAAAAAAAATCAGTAGTTTTACCAAAGTAAGATTTATCTGTGTAATTTCTTAGTGTTAAGAATTTCAAAAGTTTTGATCAATTTATTCAAAGATCCACTCTTATATTTGGCTGATCTCAGGTAACCTTGAGCATTAAATACCCTTTTATACCTTTTAACCACTAAATACCTTTCTATAATTTTTAAACACAAAATACCCCTCTATACTTTAAGACCTTTCCACACAGTATGTAATCAATGGGAAGAAAACTAAAATGACATTACTTTATTAACATGTGCATGAGCTCTTAATGATAAAGAATGTGTTAAAATCCATTGCTTTAACCCTACTGCAACTAGTGAGTATTTTGCAGGTGTAGAATATTCACCTGCATATCAAAATTTTAAATTAAAGTAAAAATAATAATAGTTTTAAGCAGACAAAACACAGAGAGAAGATATAGGAGCTCGTGGAGAGAGAGAGTGACATAGGGGAGTCAGGTGTGAATACCAATGTACTTGTGTCACTCCCAAGGGGGTTTTAGGAGTAATTACGTTTGGGGGCAAGTCCAATGTTTTGTCAGTTATAAGTAGACATACATGCAGATTTTGTCAAATAATGACTTAGATTATTACTAAGTTTATCTTATTCAAACAATGCAATAAATAAAATAACTTTTATTTGTTAAAAAGAAACTGTAATTTTTAGTTTTTATCTTGATAAAGAATATTGTTAGTAAAAAACATTGTGAAAAAGGACTTTTTAGGTCACTGATAAATCATTGTCAATTTTTGCCATATTTTTAATAATTTATAGCTGAAAATGGTAATTACTGCGATCTCAAAAATAAAATATCAAAAGAAATATCTTAATGAATATCAATCAAATTTATGCATAAAATTAACTTCCTGGTCAAAAATTAAAATTCTAAGATGAAAATTTTTTTCTTCTTTTTCTTCCAAAACAGTGTCTCACAACAAAATTTTGGAAGTTTCTTAACCTAAGTAATTAAGAAAATATTGAATCAAATTTTGTGAACCAGAAACTAGATACTAAACAGTAAATATATATAGCAAGTTTCATGCAATTTCAGTTGGTATGTTCACAGGGTGTGGTTTGGTCCTGTGATAGAGCTCTAGATTTCAGAGCTAGAAAATTGGCTCAGATCCATTGAGTATCATAAAATATTTCCTGCACTTTAACCTGTGGTTACATTATAAGACTGTTAATCTAGCCCTTAACACCGGTGGTTAGTATTAAAAATGCTGCTGAATAATTGCATTCCTTTTTGTCTAGAGGTTAAAATTAGGAACAATGGCAGATAACCTTAATAGTTTGGCTGTAGCTATAAAATAAAAATACAAACCCAAGTATTTCCACTATGAATAGGAAAGAAATTGGGGATGTAAGTGATACTATTCCAGTCCAGTGATAACAAGTGAAAGATAGTATTTCCTGAATTTACAATTCAATTCTTTCTTTCATCACATCAGAAATGTGTGAAGTGAGCATAACCAAATTTTGCTGTCTTGATTATACAAGAATATGTTACTATTTTATTTTTGCAAGTGATGATACGTAATCTGATTTAACAAAGCATGTTACTTAGCTAAATATGGCACTACTGTTTAAGCTTCAATTAGCAGATTTGAACATCATTTTTCTAAGGTAATATTCTATTAAAAAAGTCATAATACAGTATAAGTTACTGTTCTTACCATATTTGATCTTTCCCAGGTGTCAAATACATAATTACGTAACTGAACAGTGAGAAAGACCTCAAATTGATCAGTTATTATGCATATAAATTTATTTATGTGTGTACTTTCAACAGAAGTACCAAACAAAGTTTAAATTGTGATTAAATATGTATTCAATGTATTAAATTGGTTTAAATCAAAAGAGTATCCATATGGAAGTAAAAACAGTACTAAAAAAGTGGTATATTCTATATAGCATTTCTTTTCTCGTCATTATTGATACATTGTTTGCCTTCCTAACCATGCCAGAACTTATCTATATGAGTTAAAAGAAAACAAAACCAGACATCTTATGAATACAAAAGTAGGAAAGATTTAGAGAAATCAACGTGTGTTTGTAACTTCAATGTACTGGAAAATGTGTGTGTTAGTTCCTGTGTTCTTGTTCTCTGTTTTTTGTAATCTGATGTGAACTTTTCTACAGCTTCATCTGCTAGTGGAGGCAGTGTTGTATTGTATTTTAGAACCTCTAGCTGCATCTATCAATCCAATCAATGATCACTGGACTCTTAGGGACACTGCAGCCCAGTTACTAGCTCGAATCATAAGGTAAGTCATAGTGAATGCTAAAAACCTTTCATTTAAGCTGGTGTATTAAGTTGCAATTTACAAAATATATTGAATGGAAGAAAGATAAAAATTATTATTATTTTTTTCTATTATATTTGCACATATTAGTGCTCAAGTTAGGAAAGTACACCTACACAATATGCATTTATACAGAAGATTGACAGTTCTCGTAAAAACTAAAAACATATAATGGTTTTATATATCATTGAGGTATTGGAAACTCGTGCAAATTAAATTATTTTCTTTTTTAAACCATTTTTTATTTAAGTATTATTGTTGTTTTAAGTGGTTAGATATATATAAAAACAAGAATGGTGTCTGTATGGACAAGACAGAAGTAACATTAGTGAATATAAGCCCAGTGAAGCCAACATATAATAAGTACCATTTATGTTTAAGGAAAAACATATTTATGATTTGTTGTTCATCAGAATGAAAATTTTCAACATATTTAGAACCATTATGTCCATATGAATTATGCAGTTACATTTTGATATTCTGTACATTTTATTACTAAAGTATAATTAAAAGATACAAAGTAGAAAAATGGTAGTGGAAAAACCAATATGTTGTAACAAAATAATGAATTTGTTATATTTCAAAATCCAAAAAGCTTTAAAAGGTACAGGACTCATAATGTGTACAGCAAAATATAAAACTAATTTATTATGTATCTATTGCTGCAGTTTCCCACTGTTATAGGTGAACATAAAACTATTTTTATATACCTCCTGCTGAAGGTTTCTTCTGTCATAAGGAATAAAAAAATAATTTTTGTGTACTACTGCTGGAATTTTCCACTTTCATAGACAAACAAAACTACATTTTATGTATCTACTGTTGAAGTTTTCCCACTGTTATGGGTGAACATAAATCTATTTTTTTGTGTATTACTGCTGGAATTTACTGTTATAGGTAAATAAAAAAGTAATTTTTAATGTATCTGCTGTAGGTTTATACAATCATAGTAATTTGAGTAAAAATGTAATGTGCTGTGAAATGTCTAAACCCACTCTATTTATTCTGCAATGTAACATGGTGATATTTACAAATTTAGGTATGTTTGTTATTTTTCATTCAATTGTTGGCTGACTGGATGAATTTTAAAAATATTAAAATGGAGTTACTGTCATTAAAAAACAAGCTCAGAAAAAGATGATGTAGTGTATGTGTAAATTGTATGATATATGGCTAATTTTACAGAGTATACTCGTTTGTATTTCTTGTTGTTTGGGGTGAGTTTTGATTTATCTATAGGAAAAAAGAAAAAGAGCACAGGCTTTTATGATAAGCAATATCCATTGTTTAGGAAGAAAGACAAAGTCTATTATACATGTAGCTGCATGCATTCTTCCAAAGTGTGGTGAACATTTTGTTACACACAAAGTTTGACAGAGTTTCTCATCAGTGTAAATAATGTTTCAATGGTAAGAGTTGAGAAGCTCATTATTACCAGTAAACATCTTTGTTCATAAAAGATGCTATGCATGATTAGTATAAGAATTTATATACTTACCATATAAAACAAAAAATCATTGATGTTTTTTCCTTCTAGTATTTTTAAATATTCCAAAATAATTATTGAACAACTTTGTTACGGAATTTATCAGATATGATATCCAAGAGAATACAAGTAGTTTAATATACACTTGAAAATATATTGATAATTTGTTTTAAGTTTTTCATTTTTTGTTTTTAAAATACTGTTTAAATTTTGTGTATTTCAGTATGATTCCAATTGATGTATTACATCAAGGTTTATAACCAAAATTAGAATATCTTGTAACTTTCTTTCTATTTGACATAAAATAAATTATTCAGTACATTGGGTTTTGTTCATGATTGCATGATATCTGTTTCTAACATTTGCTAATGTAAGCCTGAAAAATGGTTAACTAAAATTCATAGTAGCAGCTATGGTGGTTTAACTTTTTCTGCTCCTGGGCTTAGAATGTTTTTCACTGGCTATGTATGTTAGGCTTAATGTTGAAACCATAAATATACATTGTAAGTATTTGTTTATATTGCACAGTATTGAAATACAATAATCCCTTGAGAACTCGGAATTTGATATAACTCGGCATCCCTGAAAAATATTCAGGCTTTCTAACTATGCGAGAAGAATCCTTACAAATTCTCACAAGCAAATGGCTAACTTTCTCATGGGAAAATTTTGTTTATAATAAGAGAAATATACATGTATCTGTTCAGAGCACAATGTAATGTATCACATCATTTGATGGACACAGACATTGACTTTCTATTAGTTGTAGATGATATATAATTAAAAGTAAGAGAGAACTATTAAGGAATCCTGAAAAGAGAGTATGTGACTGAAGAGGTCTGATTTTCTATTTGATAGTTCTGTAACCAAACAAAATTGATGACTATAAAAATTATGGTTTGTCTGAGCAATGACAATTTTATATTGAGTAATTTACATTAAATTTCAAGATTTTAAGGGGGGATGGTGGATTAAATACAGAGGAGAATATATCTAGAGAAAATGTGTTACATTTGTCACACTCAACTCCTCATGGCCCAGATATACAATGGAGATGAAATTGGCCTCTTCTGGAAGGCTGTGCCTACCAACACACAGGCTGCTAGGTACGAGTCTCACATACTTGGTAGGAAGATGGCAAAGGATTGAATCCTCATTCTCTGCTGTCCAAATGCGGATGACACCTACAGGCTGCAACAAATATTGTGGGCAAGACAAGGAAACTGAGGACACTCAAGAACATTATGAACAGCTTACCAGTGATCTTTCGGGGGAATAAAACTGCCTGGTTTACTCAAGAGCTGTTCCACCATTGGTGCCACAGCCATTTTGTACTTGCCATGATCAAGTACCAGACAGATTTTTTTGGGTGTTGTGAGAGACAATGAGAAGGCCTTCCTTCTGCCTTACAATGCCTCTGCCCCTGCCTATCCCTCTTTGTAGGAGCTTGAGGGCTATGAGGGCTTTATCAAGGTCATGTTCATGTTTGCAGAAGAGCCAAGTGATGACAGTGAAGATGAAGACCCCACTCCAAAGCCCAAGTTATCAGATCTTCGGTTATACTTGGACAATGCCTTGGAGGCAGTTGAGCGGTTGCCTGATTTGGAACAGCACTATGCAACTTTGAGAGATATCAGAGCAGATGTCATCAAGCATCAGCACAGCAATTACATACAGGGAGAAATATCTGACTTTTTTAAACCCCTGTAAAACAAAAAACAAAAAAAAACAGACAAAATCTTCCTTCCACCAGTAGTGAAGCCTCCATAGGTCTGCCTCCAGCATCTGGATACTATTTCTCAGACACCAATCCTAGTAGTGCCAGCTTCCTTTGCATTACCCCAAAACCCCACGACAGTTGATACCTTCAGACAGTGATTAAATTAAATCACAGACAGTAATTAAATAAATGTAAATAAATTAATATTTAATTTCTAAATTAATAATTTAGTGTATTTTTAAGTGAATGATTTATTGTTTAAGTGACCATTCAAATTGTATTTAATTTTTAATTGATAAAGTAATGTTTAAGTAGTGTACTGTATATACCAAAGAGCGTAAAATCCTCCTACAATCACCTCTGTCATCTAACAGTTAAATAAGTTTATATTATATAGTAGTGAAATGCAGTAGAGATAATGCAAACAAATAGGTATGTTGATTCAATACACTGGTGAAGTGTAGTAGAAATAATGTAATAAGTAATTGATGCAGCTTCCTGAAACTTACATAATTAATCACCACTAAATACCAAAATACAAATATCTTAAGTTTAAAATAAAAAGTAATTGTACATGAGCAACTTTTATTGAAAGCTTGTGTGATGAAAACTGGTTAATAGAAGTGATAGCACAATCCATTTGTTGTTATTACCTGCAGAATGTAAAATTTTCAAATAGGGGGGTTATTAAGAACTTTGTTTGCACAAATTATCAAAATGTGTTTCAAATTAAAGTTGTATTTGTAATTTTATATTGATGTATGTAAATCAGAAGATTTAAGTTTTTTAAATATATTCCATTGTTATTCTATTATATAAGGTTAAGTTAACCATCATGTAAGAATAGTAGCATCTGTGCTTGTCAATAGATGCTTGATATTTGTTACAGAGAGTGGTCTACACCTGTAAATAACTTGAAAGATGAAGTACTATCAACCTTAGAAGATTCCTTCAAGGACTTGACAAAACCTTTTTGTTCTCACTATGGAGCAGTAGTAGCTGTTGCTGCTCTTGGTATTAAGGTGAGAAAAGTTTTGTTTCTTCTACAAACTTGCCAGTTTAGCTATTAATTAAGGTTAAAAAGGAGGACATTCTTTTAAAGTCTCCTACTATATTGAATGATATCAATTATATACTCTCAAGTATGATGATTTAATGTTCCAGTATGATAAATTTGGCTGTGTTATGAAAGATAATTATGTTTGGTAAATTTGTGTGTGTGTTAAACTTGCTTTCTAGAAATATGTCATGATTTAAGAAGCATTTTTTGTTTTGCAATTATTGAAAGCTCTACCTTTTTTTTGTTTGTTTGAATGAGAGTCAACATTCAGAGAAAGAAATTATTTTAATATTTGCATTTTTCAATCTTGTGGCCACATGAGGTTTACAAATGAAACCATCTTTACAAATTTGAACATTCACAAGAACAGTAGTATACTTTTATTTCTCAGTAAGGAATTTTATTTGTTTGTTAAAATATTATTTTGAACAGTGATTATCAGGTCTGTGAATTTTGTCTTTTTTTTTTGGTTCGAGTAGCATGGGTGGTGTAACTGTATTGCATCCATTCACTGACCTTCAGTTATATTTGAGAATAACTTGTTATTTATTAAGTCATTTACTTTATAATAGTTAGTAAATTTTTGTTGTAAGTTAAAAAAAAATCCAAATAATGTGTTAAATGTTTTGGGGTAAATCAACCCTGTTGATCATTATGCATGAGATACCATGGATCCAACTAAATATTATCACAGTGTGTAGAGTCCACATTATTTTCCACTCAGCAGTCATGTAAAATACTTTTGAGCCCAACAAAACTTGTTTTAATTTTTATAATATACAGTGTATAAAGTAATGCATTGTAATTGATGTTTTTTGTATCATATTTCCAGTCAATAAGAGAGAGAATCTATCCACATCTGGCATACTATTGGCCTCACCTTACAACTGCTTTAGAAGATTGTACATATATCAGTGCCCAAGTCAAAGCTGATGCTCAGAAAGTTCACGGGACACTATTGGTAAGCGTGTTTATGTAGTTCATTTGTTAGAATTTGTTTTTAAAAGATTGGTAAAAATGACAAAAGAAGAGCATTACAAGGATGTACTGATGTATATAAATCCTAAAGATTAGAAAAAATGTGGAATATACATTTACTATGGATAAGTTATTCACTAATCCACACCACTCCAAGAGAGTTAAGTAGGGATGGATAATAACAGGAAAGAAGGTAATAATTACTGACCACAAAACACCTGCACTCGCAGTGGATGCCAGTTTGCAAAAGTTTGTTTAAGATTGATTTCCCAATAGGAATGTCCATATAAATTATTAACAGATATCGATAGGTCATTAGAGTGATTTATGCTACAATTTTATCAAGTCACAGTGCTTCAAAATGAAGATGTATAGAAATAGCACTATCATGAAAACATGAAGTTTGTTTATACAGGAAAGCAATATATGTACTACGTATTTTGTATATTCTATAAGTAAGTCATTGATTTGAATACAATTATTTATGTGAAGGTAATGATATAGTATGGCACTTTGATTATGCAATTTGTTTAATTCTTGATGACATATAAAATAACTGATAAGTTTATTGTACATCCAGTTGCATTTTGTTTACCAGTTGCATGCCCACCCTTACATTTATCAATCAATAGCACACGCTATTAGTAGTGTCAGTTGTATTCAAAGTGATTGATTTGATTATCTGATGTCTCCATAATCAGGAAGAACTGCCACATTACAAATGTATTTACATTAATTCTTTCAGCACGTGCTCAGTCCCTGGGACCGACCTCGTAACAATTTTGTGCTTGTTACAGTTTTCATGCTGTAGCTTTTAAATTATTAAGCAAATGTTAACGAAATTTGGTACATTATCAGTAAACATTACAATGCTTTCATATGCAAAATAAAAAAATTTGTTGTTTTTTTTATCTTAATTAGTCAATAGAATAGCCTCAACAGACCAACTGGCCCCCCTGGTGTCCTTAACTCATTCAGCATGGGCTCGGTCCCTGGGACCAACCTCATAACCATTTTGTGTT
>NW_013666398.1:302896-303937 GCF_000517525.1 Limulus polyphemus
TTTCACCCGTGACTCGTCTCGAAAATGGTTAACAAGGTTTCAGTGTATCTCATGTTTGTAGGTGTATAATGAAAAAAATTCTAAATTGTTTCTTTGGCAAATTTTTAATCCAAATATGGTGGTTTCATTGCAATATTTTTTTTGGAAAGGAATAATATCAAGACATTGAAAAACAACTTACTCTATAGTGAAATAGCATTGACAATCTTAGTAATCTGACCTAAATTTAGATTTTTGGTTGTTTAGGTTCATGTATCTTTTGGCCTTTTTACTGTGTAATGGTGATTATTTGTAAGTTTTTTTAATGGGCTTGTTGTTGATGGTCATTTAGTACTGCTGACAAAAATGATTAAAGAAGGATCTACAAATGGCCTCCAAAATATAGATATGCTTTGAAAATTATATTCTTTTAAGAAGTAAATAAGACTTTCAAAATGATATTTGGATATTTTTTTCAGAATTTCTGGTGTATTATCATATTCTGTTTCTGGTTTTTCATGATCTAGACCTAAAATCTTAATAAATCCCCATCAACAGTTTCTCTGCATTTTGTTTTCACTTCATGTCTGTCTCTGAAATCTCATGGCAATGTTTGCATGTGATTGGTCAATATTACACGTTGCAGCTTTTTAATTCAGTGTAGTATATTGAGAAATTTTTGTCATTATAGATTATGTTTTAATTTGTAAAAGTGTTAGGTTTTTACATATGTGTTGGCAGGATTCTTTACAGTAGGCGTCTGTGACTTTTTGGAGATAAATGTTGAAAATAAATAAACAGCACACAGTCCACTTGTTTTAAATTAATATATTAAAAACAAGTCAAATGTATGTAAACATTTTCTTATGCTATCTGTTATCACAGTTGTATCCAGAGCTTTTAATAATTGTCTCTTTATCATGAAAGTCCGCACAGGTGTGTTCAATTACTTTATAACACCCTTTAACTCTTTCGACACGGATTTGGTCCCTGAGACCGAGTCATGTGACCTTCTGTACTAGTTTAATACTTATAACTCTATCTATTGGGTATATCTTCACG
>NW_013666398.1:304508-316012 GCF_000517525.1 Limulus polyphemus
TAATAGTCTAAAATAACTTAAAAAGATCCATACTTTTAATTACTTTTATAATAATAAATAAAGAATAAATATGAAAAACAAGAAATAAAGTACTTACACAATCTTCTTTTTCTTGCTCTCGATTGCGAGGACAGTTAAGCCTGATTTTTTAAATGATTATAGTGAAGCAATAAACAATTTTTATTTAATTAAATAATACGCCAAAGAATATAGACTAATAACGTGCAAAAACTAGATGAACTCACTTACCTCTCAAAATTTTCTTGGCTTTCTAACAATGCGACAAAAGCCGTTACAAATTCTTCCGGGCTAGTCGTTAACTTCCCACGAGAATGAATCTTGTACTGTGTGTGAAATTAACAATATTCTGTTCAGAATACAACGTTATACAATACACCATTTGATAGATTGAAACCTCGACTTTCTATTGGTTATAAGTAATATATAATGAAACATAAGAGAGAAATATCAACCAATTGTGAAAGAGAGGATGTGACAGGTGGGTGTGGCAGTAGGGGTCTTATTTTCGCTTTGATAGCTCTGTAACAAAACAAAATTGAAGGCCATAGAAATTATGGTCTGTTTGAGCAATATCGATTTTATAGAGAGCATTTTACATTTAATTTCGTACATTTTCGAGGGGTGATGGATAAAATAGGGGTGTGCGTTTAGCTGTAACGGCAATTTCTAAAGTGAGTTTCACAGCTTGTATTGTAATAATGGAGACAGAAGAGAATAAATTGTCTCATTAACCCTATCGGCACAGGTACCCTTTATTGCTCATGACACAAGGTTTTAGTGTCTCACATTTTATTAAACTACTTTTTGTTTATGTTATACCAATCAGAATAGCATAATAATCCATATTTTAATAGTATACAAGTTTTAAGTTCTTAATTCTAAAAAGAAATATATAAAAAATCCTGAATTTCCACTAGTGTAACACACAACAAATTTTGTCTTAGCATGTCATCATAGCAATATATATGTGTGTGTGTATATATATAGGTAACCAAATTAGTGGCAGTAAGTAATTTTGTAACAGTAAAGGTAAAAGTGATGTTAGAATGCGTTATAGCAAGTTTGCTTACGTAACTGTTTATGAATCATTTGTTGCATAGTTCAAATGTTGTGAATTTGTGTCATGTTACAAGAACCTTCTCAGTTTTTCTCTTGTTGCACTGAGCATTTTACATCGTAATGTCTCTTAGTTTGTAGAAAGTTCTAGGCCTCAGTCGTTTAGTATACCTCGTGTGAGCGTTAAAGTAAGTTATCTAGAAGCGATAGTTATAGCAAGTTTGCTTACGTAACTGTTTACAAATCAGTTGTTGCATAATTCAAATGTTGTGAATTTGAGTATATAGGTTAAAGTAAGTTATTTAGAAGCGATATATTAAACTTCAAATGAATGGTCATGTATTTCCAACAAAAAGTTTTAGTGAAGAACATTAGGTTATGATTGAAACACAAATGAAGTCTGATAAACTAAGATACAAGCTGGAAAAGCCTGAAAAAAAAAAGCTTTGAATAAAGTGATCAGTTAGTTGAATGAACTTTGATGAACAAGCCACAGAGCTTTTTTTGTTTAAGAAAATATCTACTAAAAGTTAAGAAGTCTGTCTGTTTTATAAAATAAGCAACAGATACTTCAGTGTTATGTTGTTATTGTTTTGCAAACATGCAAAGTGGACTTTTTTTTTAACAAGAGCAGGTTTTAACAATATTATTAGCAATGATTGAGTCTCAAATTTTGGCTAATACAAATATTTGTTGTAATGTCACAAAATACAGAAAATAATTTGTATTTCCAAGAAGTTCCTGAATGATATTCTCTGGTAATTAAGTAAATTACGTTTTTCTAAAATTAATAAATATATAAGTGCTTACTTTATTTCATACAAACAAGGTATTTTAAAATCAGTTAAAGTTAGCATAATTTTTGATAACTGTTGTGAGCTAGTCTACTCTCCAGCTACACAGGGAAGGTTTAGATTACAGAACCTGTGTTTCACTGTGCTAGACTATATTTTTACCTGACATTTTAGAAATAACTTAACAAATATCTTAATTTTCTAAGTATCATAGTTTCTTAACACATCCTATTGGACTCGTTTGAAGTTTCTTCACCCAGTAGGTTTTCAGGGACTCGTTGCATAGTTTCCTATGTTTCAAATGGCTTTAAGATACCTGAGAAACCAGACCATAAATGTATGTTAAGCTAAAATTGATTTCTTAATTCTCTTATTAAAATAGTATATTTCCCTGTGCCAATAGAGAGGCCAGCTTCTTTGGTGGTCTCAATATTTTGACTTTCCTCTAGACCATCTGTTCTGAGTATTTTCAAAGTGTGATGTAGGAATCTTTGCACAAACTTGTTAATGCTAATAAAAATTATGTCTAAAAGGCAATAATGGCTTGCTAAAATGTAGGGGCTTTTGGCAGTAATGAAGGAATGAGAATAAACCCATAGCAATATACAAGCTAAAAACGATTTTGTACTTAAATTACATAAAATGACACTTATGTAAATCATCTATTTACAAGTACAAGGCATATAGCATTAAAATCATTACACAATAAATAGTTATTATAAACAGGAACTTGCCCTAAAAAAAAGATTCTACGTATGTTTTGGTGTCCTATGACACCATCTTCAGGAGTAACAGTAAAGTCATGGTTGGGACTTATATACCCTCAGAATCAACAGTAAAGTCATAGTTGGGACTTATATACCCTCAGAATCAACAGTAAAGTCATGGTTGGGACTTATATACCCTCAGAATCAACAGTAAAGTCATGGTTGGGACTTGTATACCCTCAGAATCAACAGTAAAGTCATGGTTGGGACTTATATACCCTCAGAATCAACAGTAAAGTCATGGTTGGGACTTATATACCCTCAGAATCAACAGTAAAGTCATGGTTGGGACTTATATATACCCTTTAGAATCATTGACGTACCAATACCTTGGTTGATATGATATCTGGTCTAGGAGCAGAAATAATAACAAATAATAAAATACTGGACATATGTTTTGTAACTCTGGGTTGTTTAAGCTTAGATGGCATTATTCGTATGTAAATGATTATGTGGGTGTATAATTTCCGAACATACCTTTACCATTACTCCTTAAGATGGTGTTATAGGATACTGAAACATATGTTGAGTCTTTTTTTTTTAGGGCAAGTTACTGTTCTTAATAACTATTTATTGTGTAATGGTTTTAACATTGTATTCCTTTTAATTGGAAATAGACTTTACTTTATATATAAAGAGTTTAACAATTATGATATGAAGTAGAGTTTTTCAATTTAGATGGAATGATGGCTAAAAGAACAGTTTATTGAAACTAGCATTTCATAAAGGCTAACTGTGTTAATGTTTTGAAAGAAAGTTGTTAACATATTCACTGCCACCAGTAGTATTAATAATTCCTACCCTAGTGCCATTCAAGAAGTGCTGAGGAGCAGTCACAGTGTCCCAAACTCATATGCCACAAGAGAAATTTGATTTTGAAACATAATTGTCTGTGACCCACTGGTGTCATGTGTTCCATAATTTAAAGTTGGTTATGACCCTACTGGTGGGGCACAGGGTGGTGAATGTGTTAAGGTAACTTGACCATTGAGTTTCAGTATCTTGCATTGTATCTCTTCTTATAATTTTAATTTTTGAAAATAAAAGGCATCAAATTTTTGCATACAGAATCAAAGTAATAAAAAAGTTTATTTTGATATGCTTATTTTTTTTTGAAAAGCTTTCATGTGTACACTAAACTAAGACTGAAAAGAACACAAAGATGTAAGTAAATATTGTAATTTGTCCACTCAAAAGTGTCTTATTACATATTTTAACTTACTAAGAATTTATGATTAATATTCTGTTGAAGAGCTATGAGCCTATTAAATTCAACTGTTTGAAACTGGTATTAAATGCTAATATTTGAACTGCCATTTAGTTTGTAGAATAATGAATAAAACTTTAGGGAAGAAAAAACAACATTATGTAAAGACTGTTTAAATGACAAAATTGTAGAATTATGAAGTATGTTTCTAATACTATGATTTAATATTTGTTTTAGGGTGTATCAGAATTGATCTTGCTTGATCAGAGAAGAAAATTCCTGGATGAAAGCAACAGAAATCCATCACTTCTAGATCTAAATGAAGAAAGTTCTTTGGAGTTTACACAAGACGACATGTTAAGGGATAATCATAACTCAGAAATACACCAAACCCCCACAAAATCAAAGCATTCATTAGATATTAAGCAAGAGCCTGAGGATGTAAAGATTTCAGAATACAAAAATTGTACAGCTACCTCTTTGTTTGCCATGTATTCAGAATTGTATGAATATTTTGGTGATTCTCTGGCTATACGTCTTCCTATCATTGCAATGGATGGAATTTACCAAGAAAAGCATGTTCCTGAAGTCAGTGTTTTTTCCACCTCAGAGTTGCTTCAGAGTGGAGAAGAAATGTTAGAAACATTTTATGAAAAGGACGAGGAGATGAGAAGCAATAATAGCATAGAAGATGACAACTCATATGATGATAGAGATTACAACTCTGCCATGAGTGATGATCATGAAGCAGATCCAGTAGATCTCCAGATTAAAAGCACTATCAGTGATCCTACACTTGGTATCAAACTTACAATTGCTAAGCTTCGTAGAAATAAGCCTGTTAAAGAAGAGCCAAAAACTAAGCTTAAAAAGATAACTATAAGAACCTCAAAAGAACCTCCACAACAGGAACCAGTTTTTGATTACACACCACTTACTATATCAGATCCTTTCATTGAGTTTTGTTTTGAAGGGAGTTCTCCTGTTCCTAAGAACCAGCTGAAGAGAAAAAGATTGCAGAATCCTGATAATGCAGGCTTTACCTCCTCAGCAAATGTGTTAAAAATGAAATTGAAAGGAAAAATGAAGAAACCTTGCATAAAAAATACAAAGAGAAGAGTTTATAGTACTGGAAATCTGGAAATATCTTTGTAAATTAAGATAGGTTTCTTCATCAGTTTGAGATTTGTTTTTAATATGTGTAAATAACTCCAAATGTTTCTTCATGACCCATACAAATGATTTTTAATTACTTTAAAGATTACGTTGGAGTTTGGAAGCAAGGCAGAGATGGTAAAAACATGCCTTGATGTATAGTGTGCATAAGATAAATTTTGCTGAATGTCTAACAAGGTGTAATACATTTCTTTTAATTTTGATACAGTAATTATTGATGTTATTAATATACATTTCAGTTATTTAATGATTCTTAGTTAGTTAAATATAGAATAGCAATTTTCAAAGTATTGAAAAATGTATTCTTGCCACAGGAATGGTACCAACTATGGAAACTAACTTTTAGTGTTAAAAAGTTTTCATCATTCATATCATTTCTAACTCCATATAATATTGGTCTTGACTTTTGTAATCCACATATATATCTGTTATGAAATCTTCTGGACATGTTTCATTAATAGGAAAGTATATACAATATTGGTATATTCTCACATTACTTCTAGCAGCTACAAACAACATTGAAGATAAACACAACTGGTACATATATCATCACTTTTGGTTCGTTAATTTCTCTATAAAAGATTTTAAGAGTACCACACTCCCGTAATATAAACTTTTAAAATCAAACAATGATTGAAGCTTTGACAAAATTCAGATCTCCTATACCCTTTTCTTAATTTTATCTATTACCACCAGGAGTGTACAGTAACTGTGATAAATAATAAGGTGAATTGTATTTGATAATATTCACAAACTCTAAAAATGACTTTTTTAATAATTTGCTACAAAGGGATTGTTTTTTTCTCGTTTATTAGGCAGATTAATGGTCTTCTATTTCAGATGGAGTATTTTTCTTTACTGACACAGTATACTTCACATTTTGGTAGAAGGTTATAAAAATTACATAGCTTAAATTGCTACATAACTAAAAAAGAAGTCAAGGTGTTTATGTATTGTAAAAGTGCAGAGAAAATTGTATGTGTAAAATTCTCATGATCAATATACTAGTGAATTTCAGAAGTCACTAGTACGCCATTTTCAGATTTCTCTAGTTTCATTAATGTCACTGACTTTTACACTTTTGTCGTAATTTCAGAATTTTATCAGACACAGCTCACAGTCTCAATCGTAGACGAAACAGCGTAGCGCAGAAAACGATATTACATAATATCAGTGTTTTAGATTATTCGGACACCTAAATGCCTGTAAATATCTTATTTTTTCCAACTATCAAAATCAGACATTTTTATTTCCATCAAAATGAAAAATAGTAAGATAAAATTTTGTACAACATCAACTTGGTAGGAAACCTCAGACCAGCCTCAAGGTATATAATTGTTTTTACTCCTTCTACTATGCTATCATATCTCTGTCCTTCAGTGACTTAGCGATAAGCTCGAGGGCTTGTAATTGTTCGATCACAACGGCAGACACAACTCAGATAGCCCTTTGTGTAGCTTTGGGATAACATAAACTTACCCAACTTTATTTTTTATTTATGATTATATCTTTATAATTTCCAGTACACCTGCTGATGGTTATTGTCTTTCTAACAAGTTGATTGATTCTCAAACTCGGATAAACACTTTTCAAAATAATTTTCCATAGTTTTTGTGTTAATTATATGAAACGGTAAAAAATTTTTGTTGAAAGTTAGAGTGACTTTTTTTTTTATACGACGTATGCTTCTGTTACTGCTAGCCCTAATGAAACCTCAAGAGCGAAACGTTGTGTATAATAAAAAAAGGTTATTATCTGGAAAGTGTTTTATTTTTCTTATTTCTAACATTATTGTCAAGTTCTCTGTTGTTTTCAAAGGTCTAAGTAATGTTTTATAAGTGAAGTCATTGAAATTTCTTTCCTAGAAATTAGGTTTATATTTATTGAAAATGTGTTTCGAATGTAAAAAAAAATATATTATTTACTTATTCTTCGAAGTAGAGCACACCTAAACAGAAACTTATTATTTACTATATAAAAATCGTGCGTAGGAAGAAGGCGCGGCAAGTACTATCGCACCCCCTAAATTGTACCCATTTATTTATACGATGTATTTAAAAGGTGTAAACTGCCTCGGATACCATGTAAATGGACAGTTTTCAGTGAAACTTGGAAAATATTATCCGATGGGACACGACAATCCCGTATGTCTTTGTCGCTCATTTCCTTTTTCCTCCAAAAGTAGCACCTCTTTTATAAATTTCTTCCGACGCTTCTTAAAACCTTGTGCTAATTACATGATTTTCTCTTCTATGTAAAATTGTTGAAGGTAAAATATATATCGGCGTTATCAGTGGTATATTTTCGCATTACTATTGGCAACGATTACCCGAGCACGGCCGTATGGTTAGTGTGCCAGACTGTGGAACTGAAGTTCCGTAATTAGTGCCGTTGCAGCAATAAATAAATAAAATCGAGCTTTGCATTTTGATGTCATGGGTGCGTTATCAGGGTAAGAGTCATATCCTGCTATTCGATTCGAGTAACCCAAGGGTTAGCGGTGAGAGGTGTTGACTAGCAGCCTTTTCTCTCTTTTATTACTTCACGATATGGACGGCTAACGCAGATAACCCTCACGTAGTTTTGCGACAAATTGAACAAAAACATATCTATATATACCGAAGTAATGAAACTACATTATCAATTTGTTTATCCTGTATTACAATGTTAAATATTTAAGACGAGGAAATAAGTGTGAAATGTGTTCTAGACAAGTTTTCTTTAAGCCCCCCCCCCCAAAAAAAGCATACTATTCTTTCAACCTATACACACGCAAACATCGTTACACTTCAAATTTAATGAACAAAGTGTATTACTTCAATTATCTATATTATTTGTGGTTATAATGATAAGAATGAGTTATTTCTAAAGTAACCCGGATGTATCCAGAAGTTACAAAAGATAAACCTTTTACTCACTTTGTTTAGGTGAAAGCTTTTAAAAATCGTTCCATATTTGCATATCTACAGAATTCACTTTCAGAGACGCTCGAGGTATTGGTTCCTTGTTTTTTATAAGCCCAAATTGGTTTTCTCCCGCCACAGTGTTTTAAAGACTATTAAAATTAAGCGCTAAATATATCGAGAAATATTTCTTTAGGTCAGGTAATTTGGATTCTTTGAGATAATGGTTCTTTGGATACAGTTGTTTCTTCAAGTATTATTAAGATTAAATTTAAAAACATAAGATTGACGAACAATGATGCATGGTTAAATATACATACGTATATTAAGTAGTGAAACATTAGACGAAGGACAAACAAATGGCTAAAGAAGGAAGAAAAATGTCTTATTTTACTTGTTTATGATTTTGTAACATTTTACGTTTTTTTATTAACATTTGTTATGAAATAATTACATTTCATAGAAGAACAGCTGAAACTCGGAAATATTGTTTTAGTGAACTGTAATGCAAAAAATACCTCGAAATATTGTTGGTAGCATTATTATTTAAAGTAATTGCGTTATCGAGTTCGAACTGATAACGACGTGAAAAATAAG
Organism: Limulus polyphemus; assembly: GCF_000517525.1. Lineage (NCBI taxonomy): Eukaryota > Metazoa > Arthropoda > Merostomata > Xiphosura > Limulidae > Limulus > Limulus polyphemus. Next base: position 313,030 of record NW_013666398.1, read on the forward strand.
TGTCTGGAGTTTGAAAGATGAGCTGGAATTTATCTGTATATAAATATAACAAAAATACATATTAAACACCAATATTAGGATACAAAACATCACATTTGTAGCAGTTTTGTGGTTATTTAAAACCATTTTAATGTTATTTATTATTATTATCTATAATATCAAGTTTGGATTAAACACAATTTTCATACGTTTAAAAGTTACTTTTTCACATTGACTTGAAAAATTAACACTATTCAATGAAAAGGATTTTCCATTAGCAATATTGTTGGCGGTAAGTTCTTCATAATTTCCACTCAGAGTGCACTGGACGTTGTATTGTTTTCACCCGATAATTCAAAAGAACCAGCAAAGAAAGTATCACGTCACAACAATATATTTTGATGATTTTTAAACCTGAATTCTGCATAATAATTACCTAGATTGCATGAGCAATAGTTTTCAAGTTGTCACACATAAAAATTCATTAATCAAATGGAGCCACCTAAAATACGAAAATTACAAGATCTTCTGAGTGAAAGTAGAGGAGAGTGCATAATAATATATGAACTATGCCATTTCTACTATATGCGGTGCCGACGAAGCCTTTCGCTCAATACCAGCGCTTTACAAGCCAGCTGGAATACAACTAATTAAGGTCATAAATATGAATCTTATTTTATGCAATCAACATCTGACAAACTTAATTGGTTAAAACGTACGTTAGGAGGCAGCATGACAAAGTAGTTAGTGTTTTGAACTCGTAGTCGAAAGACGATGGGGGTCGAAGCTTACGCGGGACATAGTGTGTTCTCGAAGCAGGCACTTTATTTATCCAGCTGTATAATAACTATAGGCGGATAGCTTGGGGTTAATCTGCGATGGACTGGTAACCCATCCAAGGAGAGTTGTGTCATCAGTTCCATTTGGTAGTACCACAGTAAATCGGAATTGAGCACTGGACTTATGTGCCTTACGAAGGCGTGACAGGGATTACCTTACTTACTATGCACAAATATCTCTTATGTAGCTTCGCATGAAAATTCTAAACAAACAAATAAATAATATTTCGAATGCTTCATAAGCAATCAACTATCCTTGAATGTTTAAAAATAAGATTAAAACCAATGGTTTAGTGCTGAATTTTACAATGGTGGTGTCCTGAAAAACTTTATTACACGTGTGACGTCACCATCAGGATAAAGATTCAAAACCTAATATCCATTTATGTGAGTCCATTTTAACTAAAGAAAATATATGCAGGACTAATTATTTAAGACTACTTACCTTTGCAATAAATTGAGTACGCATATATTACCGGGAGCAAACACGCAACTCAACTTCCCTTAAATTAAGCAGCACGGAAAACAACAACGACTAGGTATAATATATACAACAGTCTCCTTCAAATTCAGTTTTAGCAAGAATATTATCCAAACAATATTAATAACTTACTTTTACAATGCTTTGCACACGCCCTGTCCATCCAACAAGAATAAGCAGAAAAAAGCGACCTTTGTTGTATAATATGTAAATTCTACAATTACATATAAGCCTTTTGAAAGTGTGTACGTTTTAAACACACAGTATAATTGTAAAATATATTTTGCTGAGAGTTTTAATAGCCCATTCAAGTGGCATAGTAACCCTGTGACGTATGACAATATCAAAGAACTTCTCTAACCTTACAACACCAGTCTTTAACAAAGTTGGCCACAATAATTACTTTGTTATTGTAGAAATTTTACATTATAGGATTTATTTAAGCACACTTATTATTAGGGCCTAGCGTGACCTATTGTACTTGAACTGTAAATCCGAGGATTTGTTGTTCGTAGCCTGTTACTGCAAAAACACGTTCTGCTCTTTGGGACAATAGATCCACTACAAGAGTAACAGCCATACAAGAAATGGCGATAGGTGTTGTTGACTAACTGACTTCCCTCTAGCCTCTCAGTTCAAATTGTTAGAATTTTCTATATCAGATAGCCTTTTGTATAGCTTTGAGTGAAAAATTCTACAAAACAAACACACAAATACCTTTCACAACAAAGCACATGAATAAACAAGCATCAAATATATAAAAAATATACAAAAAATAAAGTTCTAACCAGGATGCACGTGGATAAAACGACAAAGGGTTCGTGGTAACGTAACTGATTAGTTTTAGGAAGAATATTGTGCAAACAATGCTAATAACTTTTACAATGCTTTGTACACCTCCTGTCCAGCCAACATTATTATAAGTTAAATATGGAATTTAGTGATGATTGAAGCTAATAATTAGTTTGAGAAAACTGTTGACAAATTACACACAAAGAAAGTGAAAAAATATAATTTTTGTAACTTAGATGGTAAAGCTAGACATCCAAATAATTAATGAAAATAATCCTGACAATTAATAATTATTATTTTTTCTTTAATAGCTACACATAATACTATATAACGGGAAGAGTTTAAGTTAATCTATCAATTTAAATTATTTCATGGTCTTTTAAAAGGTCGTGTTGCTCTCTCAGAACCAAAGCTCTGAGCTACTTATACCGCCCACCGCGAAAAGCAATTGTTGAGAATTTCAATCATGCAGCTCAACAATAACATACGATGAATCTACACTTCTTTAAGTTACGTCACATTTTGAAATGTGAATGATAGTGTAATTAATTCCTAACAATTTAATGTAGAATAACTTGCTTGCGAAATAAAATTTGGAATCAACGTTATTCATGCCTGTTCTCCCGTCATTTCAAAAGTGAATGCCTGCATGTGCAGCTTTTCAACCGCAGCGCGAGAAGCGGCCACCATAAACGGGAGACAGACACCACGGTTCACAATATATACAAGATAAACCAATAATGAAGTATTTTGTATGAGACAGGTAGGTAGGTTTTGATTTGTTCTGTTTGTTTTTGAATTTCGCGCAAAGCTACACCAGGGCTATCTGCGCCAGTCGTCCCTAATTTAGCCGTGAAAGACTAGAGGGAAGGCAACTAGTCATAACCACCCA
>NW_013666398.1:316043-319400 GCF_000517525.1 Limulus polyphemus
CGAGTCGAGCCCCCTAACCACCAGACCATGCCGGGTGTTTAGTAGTTAAGACAAAGACTTTAGTTAAGATAAAAAATGACTGGGGTTGAACGTTTCGTTATTCCACCACAAGCAGAACCCGAAGACGATGAAACAAAAATAAGAACAATATTTGAAACTATTACATTTAAAAAACAACAATAAAATGGACAGTCGACTATAAATATATAGTTAGACAATTCATTCAAAAATACATTTTATTACGTTATGAATAGTAATAACATACACTGATGCGTAAAATAATTTATGGAATAAAATATTCGTATGATAATGGGAATTAATGATGAATAGAATATAGACTAATGTTTATTTTACAGAATAAGAATTAGAAAAACAATCTGTAAAGATACCTGCAGGTTATTCAAGTCATGGTAACCTTTTGCGATTAGTATATAGTCGAGGTTTCGTTAAAACTGTTAGTGTAACCTAAGTTATTTTAACTATACTCTCAAACCGTACTTTAACTATTATAATGGAGATAAGGTAATGTAAACTACAAGATACGTGATGTTTGGAAATCGCTGTCTTCACGATCAAATAAGTTTAAAATATACCCATTATCTGAAAGGAGAGGAATCAAGAGGCACGAAATTACATTATTTTTTTCCTGAGAGGAAAATTGACGTTTAATAGTGAAGCCAAAGATGCTGGTTAAAAAAACATTTTTATTAAATAGTAATTCATTGTCTCATGAAAGGAAAAGTTAAGTCTAATAATGAAGACAAAGTTGGTGGTTAGAGAAACGTTTGGATTTAGTAGTAATTCCTTGTACCATGAGAGTAAAAGCGAATTTTGTTAATGAAGACGAAATCATTGAATAGGAAAACATACATATTTAGTAGTAACTTATTATCCCTTAAAAGGAAAAGTCTAATAATGAAGACAAAAATGGTAGTTAGTATGTAAAAGTTCGAAAGTTTCGTTATACTTTTATTCTATCATCGATCGCAAAGTAGTGTATTATCGTTGTCCAGTACAACTTTTTTCTTATTATGGTTTAAGAAGCATATTTGCAATGTTCTCTCGAGAAGTGCACGCACTTTTACATAACTATATCTCATTCAAGAAAGCATTGATATTTATTCCTGGTAAAACCAAACACATCTCTTGTTCAGCACTTGTGTCTCTCAGGGATATTAATCAACGCACTCTAGACAGATAACACCGTTCCTTACTGACGAGGTCCACATATTGAGTAATAAGGTGTTATTATCTGTTAGAATACTCAGTGTAAAAAAACTTACCAGAGAAATTGGATAAACTCACTCATTTTCTTTGTAAAGTATATAACAATTATATTAATGGAACTAACCGTACTTGTGGAAAGAAATATTGACTTTTTATTTCAATACTCATACCACCCACATAGATTACAATGAGTTAAACCGTTGCTTTATAAAATTATCCGCTTGTCATGTAGATTTTTACTCCTGATGATGGTAGCGTAAAGATATCGAAACATGTAGAGTTATTTTAATTTTGGCCGTTGGCCAAATAAAAATTCTATTGTGCATTTTAAACGTTGATCTTGTTTTTAATTTTAAAAACTAACCGTAATACTTATGTTATTTGGTTTGTGTTATTAGATACTCTGTAACCAACAAAGGTATGAATCCACAAGTAATTCACTCTCCCGCACCCATTGGCTCAACGGTAAGCTTGAGGGCTCATATGCTGAAAGACAGGTTATATCTCTGTCGTGAGCATAGCGCAGATAGCTCGCTGTGCTTAAACAAATAAACACGAATTTGGTGCATAAATAATTTAGCAAGTTGTGTCTCAAAAGACGATGGGGTTGGATTCTCACCGATAATTCTAGAGTCAAGTCATTGAATGAGATATAATGTTAACTTGAAGGACTAAACATATTCATTGGGTAAAGCTTCCCTTACATCGCAGTCAATTGTGACACATTATTTATCAAGTTTCTGAACGTCTTGCTGTCACGTGCTATAATCCGATACACCTGTATTTAACAGATTGGGAGCAACGAATGATTAGTCACACTAGGATGACAGAACTGTTGCATACGTTCAAGAAAGTGATTATGTAAGGCCGGATTAAGACCACAGTAGGCAACTTCAGTTTTTGCTCCACAGTCCTGGTGTTTTGTTTGTGATTGAAATCCTACCCATCAAAACAACCTTTACACTTTTATCAACTATAATGTTATATGTTTAAACAACAGTTTTTCAAGTTAAAAAAGTACAAACACTGTGATTTCCTTGACAATGTAGGTTCATAGGCAACTGCCTATTTTGCCTTTTAGGTAATTCGGTCCTGATGTTTCAGGAAGAGTTAAAGTTGTGCTTAAGTATTCATTGTGGATTATAAGTCTTTTTGTCGCTAGTTTCAACAAGACATCCGACTTGCACTTAGGACGAAAAATGAAGTTGCTGTACACGCGGTGCTAGGCAGAGGCTAACTGTTTCATTATTCAAATAATACTTGTTAATGAATATTTCTCATCACAGTGATTTTAAACGTAATATGTAATAGTAAGCTAGTCGAACAGTCAAACGTCTGAAAACAGTATATTACTTGTGTCCACAATATTGGTAATAATGGTAACACTGGCAACTACATGCTAGAATACAATTTGTTTTTTTTATATGAAAAAAATCCACGTACGTTTCTTGAAATTATTTCTCGTGTTTTATTTTTTTCCTCTTTATCTTACGTGATTTATCGGCATCATGAAGATAATGATGAAATGTGATGCAACTGTGTCATTACGCATCCTTCAATTTTGTATCGCACAGCTGTTTCACTGTGTTCGTGAAGTAGTCTTTTATTTTTATGATAACAAATTGATTTCATTACTACGAAATATGCATTTTCTTATAAAAGCAGAGATTCTGTTTTTGTACCAAGTCCAGTTTTCTCGAAACTAAGTGTTGTTTAGCCGCTTTCTGCTCATCTCTCTCTTCCTCGCTTATCATTGGAATAACAGAAATTGCAACTGAAGCTTTTAGTCAAGAATCTAGCGGGCGAAGACTGCTCGCAGTATTTTGTAGTGAAATATTATACAGTTCTTATGGGATTTTATATTGCCTGACAATGCTGTATTTCCAATAAATAAAAGCGTTGAGCCCAACGTATGAAAAGGATGCATTTTTAAAATATTGCTTTGCACAAAACACGAAATCTATACAGAAACTAACGAGTAGTTTGTCCAGTAATGCATCTCCTGTACAATTCAATTGAAAGTTCCTGTAGATGGGGGTTTCTTGTAGAATACAGATGTTGAGTTCTAAACGCTAAACCTTTTAGGGCAGGAGCAAAATATACTAACAAGTAATAAGTTTTTATGGTGAC
>NW_013666398.1:320403-326195 GCF_000517525.1 Limulus polyphemus
AAACAAGTATTAGTAAAAAAAATTTATCTTCAAATAAAAAATTTATGTAGAGCTGGCTTCTGAACTTGAAAAAAGGAAACAAACAAGATATGAATAGAAGTGGACATATCACTTGATTCGACTAATGAACACTTAAAATAAAATCCCAACATTACTGGCTTCCTCATTGGCAAAACAAATAGAATCAGAATTTTCAATCGTAAAATGTTACTCTATTGTAAAATAGTCAGGAAACTAGTATTCTAAAGTTAACGAAAGAGAAGGTATAATGAACAAAGCTGAGATTCTATTAAAACGGCAAGCTTTCGATATATAAAGTGGGGAAGCCAGTAACGTGGGAATTATCCTTAGCGTATCCTTAGCCGTGTCGAACAAGCCAAAATAGACTGCTCGTTAAATGAGGGTATCTTGAACAGAAAAGTGAAGTCTCTGTACAGAGGTTGAGTACATTATATTAAAACGATTTTGAACCTGTGACTCATCGACTGACGTGACAACCACAGCCAGTATAAAGTTACGGTGGAATGTTATGTAACAGAATTACAGGTTAACATTGGTATTTCGTAAGTAGTATGTTGCCACCAAAAATTGATCGCTTTTGGGAAGGATATGTAACAGCACTTATCGAAGCAAAATTTCATACACTCAGGTCAAATACATATGTTTAGCTCGGAGATACCAATTCTATTTAACGTCATTGGAAAATAAAGGAATATGGATCAATTTGGAGCACCAGAATCATTCAGAAAGAGCCACCTAACAAGTCGTACCCCAACCGTTAAAAAGATTCGACGTATTGTAATAGATGAGAATCCACGAACACAAATGTCAGTGGCAAAAGCCGTGCACTAGTCTCTGGCTACAGTGCGCAATATAATCAAGAAGGATCTCTGCCTAGAAAAGTGACACAAGTCACATGTACTAAAGCTGTTTCCACGATACGTTAACTCAAACATCACATGCGTCAAGCAACTAAAGAATGAAACAGATATTCATGCCATTCCATATGAAGATATACCAGTCAAGTTGCTGAATGCAGTATCTTTGGATGTATGTGCACTTAAACTGTTGAAACGGGCACGGGGAAACCGCCATACTCGTATGTTAGATGAATTTGGAAAGCATTCAAGGAAAATATGTGAGTTTTTGACATGACAGTCTTACAAAAGAGATTTTTGCAACAGATTGTATTCTGCAGAACTATTGTCAAGATGTACAGTTGTCAGGCAGATTATGCCCGGACGTGGCTAAATGGATTGTAATGACGAAGTGAGCTCTAAAACTGTTTTCATATAACGTGCTCAACATCTGTACAAGTAAATTATACCACATTGTTTGAAGATCTTTACCAGGCAGCTTCCTAAACCTCTAAACTGCTACTTTTCCAGTGTTAGTAGCCATCATGATTCAGGCTGTGTCAAGGTTGTAAACGAAGAAGAGAGAAGTTGCTCTTGCTGCTATACAACTCGTTAGAATACCAATAAATAACAACAAAACTTAGTTTTTTTTATAATTTCTTCCTAGGAAAGGTTAATTCACGAAATATGAAACATATTTACTTATTTCGGATATTTTTGATCAGTTAAAAACTGCAGTTTCATGCCATATGATCTCTCATCAGTCCAGCCAGAACAACAATGGAGAGCGTTATTAGAATGTTATTGAAATGAGCTTTATACGCCTATCACGCTTAATTAACGTCTTATGTGAATTTGTTTATGTCTACACATAATTTGTGCTCATTTGTACCGAAAGAGAAACTAAGATACCCAGCTCTCCGATTAGAATTATTATTCATAAATCATTAATGTAAAATATATTAATTTACGTGAATAAAACATCTTATTGTTGAACACATAATAATGGAGGTTCGGTTTTGTTGTTGCTAAGCGCACAGCTATAAAATAGGCTATCTTTGCTCTGTCCCTAACGGGTATCGAAACCCGAATTTTAGCGTCGTAAGCCTGCAGACTTACTGCTGAGCTACTGGGAGGGGGCAACAAGGCAGAAGTTAATTTGAATACCGCCTATACAGTAATGACTACACTAAAAGTTCAGTTGCTCAGTGAGGTATATTGAATGGTATATTACACAGCATAAACATTTATTCCCAGATTGTTAAACTGCACTTCAAGTGCAAAAATTTTGTAATGTGAACTCAAGTGTTTAACGCGACAATACTTTTATGCATTATAAATATACGACCCCTGTCTAGCTCCAGGATGTACGAATCGATTGCTCGTTATTTCGCCATGCAGCTTTCTCGTGAGCTTTCTTAATGTTTTAATTTTTATTATTTATTCTATATTCGATTTTTGTTATTGCTTTAAAATTTATTGAGAGTAATTACATTACATGTATTTTTTATTACTTGTAAAAATTTGAATCAAAGGGTGTTTTGTTAACAAAATTCACCCTACTTGTTAACAATTGAAAAAAAAGATTATATTTTTGTAGAAATACTGCCATTATCATTGCAAATCCTGGAAACAAGAAGTAAACGTGATATTTTGATAAGAAAAACACTAGAGCATCCAAAATATCGATGAAACATCTTGAAAATTCAGCGGTAAATCTGAAGGCTAAAAACCGGGTTTCGATACCCGTGGTGGGCACAGCACACATTATCTATTGCGCATTTTTGTGCTTTGATAACAAAAAAAAAAGGATGCCAATGTGCTGAAACCTGTTTTTTTATTAAAATATTTGTTAATTTTGTTTACTGAACAAAATAAATGATAAAACAGGAAAGTGACAATTATTCTGTAAAAATAATACAGCGAACTATAAACAAACTGTTCCAATAAAGTGAATCTACTTTCGGTTTAGAAATGTTTAATAGCCTGCTCAGTAAACTTAAATGTATAGTACTAGAAAAACAAGTGCACGAGTTTTTTACAGTATAACAGTATAAAGAAAAATATGTTTACTACAGAGCGCGGCCCAGTCATTAGCGTGCCGGACTATGGATACATATGTCCATCGCTCGTGTACCGTTACCACAAAAAATAAAATACAAATATACAGCTCTGCACTTTGCAGATATGGATGCGATATAAACGTGATGGTTAAATCCCGCTTTGGCAGTAGGTGTTGATGACTAGCTGCTTGCCCTCTAGTGAGTCTAGTCTATCAGTTCGGAATTAAAGACGGCTGGCTCAGATAATTCTTCAGTAGCTTTGCACGAACATCCGAAAAACAAAACGTTTACTATATACCTACAATTACTGAATACAAGAAGTTTATTATCAAAGTTACGAAGTTATTGGTATTTCATGGAAAATATATGAATGAATTCAGATAATCACCCATAGAAAAATATGAAACACAACAATTTTGCTATTGAATCCTTTAACTTCTTATATTATCCATAAAAAGTTTCACAAAACCTAAATATCACTGGAGTCAACTGGATGCAGAACTTGCGTAGTGTTTTTTTATTAATGGTTTTGACTCATTGTCAAACAACACAATTACGTAATTGTATAATCTACAAGTCAAGATACGGAATACGTATATTATCAAATACAGAATGAGCTCCAAGCAGGTGTTAATAACCACCAGATAACGTAATTTGTTTTGTTTCCAACTATTATTTATATAAAGCAGAATCAAAAGAGATTAACGAAGTTGCATTCCTTGACTGATGACAAAAACAAAACAAAAAGTATTTGTTAATTTAGTAAAAAAAATATCTTTAGAAAATCGAGCTACAAAAATCTAGTGTAAAAATTATGTTACGATAATAAGATGCTTAATAACGTTTTCTTAGCCTATAAATTTTTGTTTCTTTGAATCAGAATTTTTGCGTAAAGTTACATAGAGGGCTTCCTGCATATAGCCAGCCCTAATTTTGAACTGATGGACAAGAGGGAAGGCAGTTAGAGAAGAGTATGAACTGAATAGTGGGAGTTGATCGTCATACTTACAGCACACTCAAAGCTCTAAAGGACAAAAGAAATTTTTGAGACAACGGGTCGTGAACCCTTGGATTCACTTCAAGCACGTTAAATACTAGATCACTTTCTGCCCTAGCCTATACATACACCTCCAATTTTTTAGTTTGGGAGGACAATGAACAATCAGAAACATTATTCTGAGACAGTGCAATAAATCTGTAAATATTACAGGCTTTATCATAAAGAATTCTAAAGAGCAGCCTCAAGAATACCGAGAAAAGGAAGTTTGTGGTTGTAGGAAGCATGGAAATACACTTTCTAAGAAAGACTTACAAGTATAATTCAAACAGTTTGACAAAGTTGTCTATGCAAATAGAGGTCAAGGCTAAACTATTATATTTTTCTTATTCACATTAGTTATACCAAGTTCGATTTCACCGAGAAGCTGAACAAATCTATCTCTTGTAAAAGTTTGTTATGATGATCTACATTTTTGAAGCACGAAATCAGAATGATTTAACTTTTGTATTAAGATTAAAAATATATATATTTACTCAAGGAAGTCTTAATCTTCATTCGAAGCAATGACAGATAGAATCTTCTAACAGCAAGATAATGTATATAACAACTTTTCGGCACAATAATTTTTACAAACACATAAATGGTTATTACTGTTAATTCTACTTCACTACTTAGTGTAGACATTCTCAATAACCCCTTTTCAATTCAATAAAACTCACACAACATCAGCCTATCAGGAAAAAACAACAACAACTAAACGTGACAGTTATTTAGTTTGAAGGAAAAGTAAGCAGCATTACGTTGGCCTGCTCTTCCCAACTGGGGTGCTTAGGAACCGTTGTTCCCCTTCAACCCCACGCTTGAGAATAATTTGCTACATAGATTATATATTCGTAATTGAAAAAGCTTGTCTGAGTTTTTAAAAGTGATTTTTCAGAGAGAAACTGTGGAGAAGGTCGGCTGAGGGAAGATGCAATTCTTCTTGTCTAGTGGTGGTAGAGTTGATGAGGTGATGATGTCGACGAGGCTAGGCAGAGAGATCCAGACATGCATGCGGGTTGGTTTAGAACTTAATTTGTATTTTAAGTATATTTTATTGGGATGGTTTTTAAGGAATGATTTTGATTGATATTAAAATTTTATTGAATTTAAAATTACATTTAATTGAGTTTGAGGCCCTACCAGGGGGCGGAGATCATAAAGTCCAATGCCCTTTTGAATTTTGAATACTTCAGAAGAGCGAATAGAAGGTTAAGGTACCACCTACTAGTATATCATAGTGGTTACCCCTCGTGGCCATTCGATAAGTCTGAAGGCTTATAACGCTAAAAACCGGGTTTCGATACCCGTGGCCAGAAGAGCACAGGTATCCCATTGTGTTTAACTACAAAACAAACAAACAAACCATAGAGGACAATATATTAATGGTAATTATTCACGACATAAACAACAATGTTATCCTGTTAATCTTCCAAAATATTCGATTTTTAGTTCAGATTTCACTATTGTAATGCACTCAGAGCAATCTTGTCTCGTAGACTGAGTTTACTAAAGACTTTTCCTGCTTTTTTTTTCTTATTTCGAGACAACGTTTCGGGCTCCATTCTGAGTTCTTCATCAATCCTATATTTTGTTAAAAGAAGAGAGATTATAAGACATTAGCACGGCCCTCACATAGAGCAGTACGACTGTTAATTCTTCACTATGGACTATTTACTCCAAAAATATCCCGTTACTATATTCGGATCACATTCTTGTAATATGTTTAGAGTAATTTCATCTCTTAATCTCCGTTCCATGGCCAGGTGGTTAGGGCACTCGACTCGCAATCGGTGGGTCGCGAGTTCGAATCCCCGTCCCACCAAACATGCT
>NW_013666398.1:326473-336020 GCF_000517525.1 Limulus polyphemus
CAAACAAACAAACAAACAATAATCTCCGTTTGATTAAGACTCAATTCATGTAAACTTCTAATAAGAATAATCTATTCTATACAAAATAGAAAACAGTTTAGTAGGGCAAAAGGAGTATATAACCTAAAGTTACACATATTTTCTTGCTCAGATGTGAGGTTGTAAATTACTTGACTAATTTTACCCTCTAATCCTCATTTAATCAATCAGTTTAAACATACTAGTATCTGATATTAATCTACCAAAGTGCTTCAGAAGTTAGTGGTAAGAAATAAAAATACCTACCATAACTTAGTTATCTACTACGTTTTTCTTCTTCTTCAGATTTTACTTTTAATATACTTCAGGTTATATCATAAGCTAAAAAAGTTAATTTAATTACCTGTGATCTCATAGCTACCGTTATGACAGGCTATAATCATCCTTGCTTGTTTACTGAAATGAAAAATATTTGAAAAATATAAAGTCTAAGTATTGATTTTCAGATCTCACTTAAGGAATTCCCCTTTAACTTCTTTCAATGAAGCTAGCGCGGAGAAATCGACAGTGTGCACTGAAACAGAATCTTGTATACAGATATTAAATGTACAGATAAAGGCTTTGGTGAAACTGGTCAACATCAACTGCAGGAACAAATAGAAAACATGAAATATATCAAATAATAGCTGTATTTAATAAGAAACGTTTCGGATTATTGGTCTTTATTTTTGGATTTAAGATTTCTTAAATTTAAAGTTAAGTTTTATCTTTTCGTTCGGACCAGAATTAACCACAGCACTAAAAAACACGCAATAACAGTAGACTTTAATAATTACAGAAATGTAGATCTAATCGGTTACACACTGTTCTGTCGCAAGTATTCGAAAAGCAGTCCTCAAGGTCACTATTTTAACACTATGTAGCGCTGCATTTTGCCTATCTAACTGCTGCTATTCTGCCAGACAGGCTCTAAACTGGGCTCCGACAGATAAGTCCATCACTATTTATAAACCTCAGCTAGTTGATAGCGAATGGAAGTCTGTGGTGTAATCTTTCGAGTTAACTTCTACAGATGATTTCAGAGATATTCTATTTAGTTTACAGATTTGAATTTAGGATGCGTCACTCTAAGAAGTTGAGAATCCTTTTCTTTTAAAACCAGACATCTGTTAAGTGTGATTCATAGCAGGGGACATTATCATCTTACAATAAAATGTATGTCTTCTGACAGAACATTCTGCCATGGCAACTGGAATGTATTAATCTAAAATCTCTTGATGTTCCATAAGTATTTAAGCCTATATATACAAGTCCCGTACACAAGGTGCAAATGGCAGCTCACATCATAACACCTTCATCACAATATTTCAGTTTATGTTTGAACTAAACACATGCCCGTTTCCAAAGACGTGCTTGACCAAAACTAGGTGAAGCGAAAATTCATCAATGTTTCAATACTGACTGACTTTACACTAAGCTAAACGATTCCAGACAATTTGGGGGTGGTGTATCATTTGTATGTCTCAGCCTCTCACCATTCATCAAGAGTATAGTGTACGTTCTTCACAGATGGTTATCATTCACACATTTACACATTGGATACACTAAATTCAATCTAAATGTATTACATAGATGATTTCCAGCAATTTGTCACAATCTCACAGAATCAAAACGTTTTTTGAATATTGTATTATCCAATTCTTTTAGTCATGGTTTTTCTTTGTTGACTTGGTTTAATGTATTGAACATTTTCGGGAGGTATTGGTGAGTATTCCATATATAAGGGGTATTCCTCTGAGGAGTACTAACGTCTAAGCTAAAGGTTCTCATATCATTGTATCAGTTACTGGTTCTTTTGTTGCTATTCACCAGATATTTAATGATTATGAAAGGACGTCCTGGGTTCAGTTAATTGGAAAATAGTCAATTATGGGCGTAATTTATGAATACACAAATGTTTTTTGGTTTTTAACGATTTTTTCATTCGATGCGCTTCCCAAAATGCTGACATTTTGGGCAGTAGAAAAACAGTCACAATATTATAAACCATGATGACAATTAGCTGAATGATTATTTAGAGTATTTTGCGCATGCTCTTTAATCTTTGAATTAAAACAATGAATTGTAGAGCCCGCATAGCCATGGTTACATCTTGGACGTGTAAATTTACAGATGACGTACAGAGTTATATTTTCTGAACACTGTGTATATAGGTTTAAAGTAATTACTTAAACCAATATCTAATTTTAATTTCAAATCAGTTTACTCTTTTTTCCTTTAATTCTAAAACACACTTACCTGTTTGCAGAAAAATTCAATAAACTATCTGTTTAGTTGTAGCACTATTGCTAATTTTAGAAGTGTATAAAGCCTCTAAATACTTATTAATGGTATTATCAGTCAAATGAAGAGAAAATGAGTTCTTGTAAGAAGTTCTTCATGTTAATCACCTCTTCATGAAATACAGAAAAAAAAAAGAAATAACTAGTATATAAGATCGATATATAAAAATTGGAATTAAGTTATTTTTGAACTCATGGAGTAGGAAACTATCAAAGTGAAAATATAAACCACTAAATGCTGATTTATGATAACACTTACTTTCAAACCATTTTCCTAAATTAACTATTTTACTATCTAAAAATGGTAGAGTTGATGCACTTTGTTCTTCAAAAGTAGCCCCCCAGTGGCACAGCGGTATGTCTGCGGATTTACAACGCTAAAAACCGGATTTCGATACCCGTGGTGGGCAGAGCACAGATAGCCCATTGTGTAGCTTTGTGCTTAACTTCTAACAAACAAACAATCTTCAAAAGTAAATTTTATATATCAGATTTATTTTTAAAAAACCACAGTTCATCTACATATATTTCGTAATAAAATTGTTGAAGCTGTTCAGGATGGGTCTGGCATGGGCGGGTGGTTAGGGCGCTCGTCTCGCAATTTAAGGGGGGCGGTTTCAAATCCCCATCCCACCAAACATGTTCACCCTTTTAACTGTGGGGCCGTTATAATGTGATGGACAATCCTACTATTCGTTAGTAAAACATTTAGCCCTGCTAAATTAGGGAGGCAAGCGCAAATAGCCCTCGTGTAGCTTCGCGCGAAATTCAAAACAAACATTTTTCTTATGGTAACTTGAAACAAATTAGCTAAACATGGTGTAATCCTTCATCCCATAGAAGCCCCATCTATTCATTCGTAATCACAATCATTGATGCTACTGCTCTTGATTGAAATGAATATCCTGTAAGAAAAATGGTAAGACGTTTTCGGAGCTTTCTGGATAAAGTTCAAGTTTGAAGCGATGTGCTGTTCAATATTTATTGGACAAAGTTATGGAGATACATTTAAAGGGTTCCTACATGCTGATGTGAATTATTAAGCTTGTTCCTGTGAAACTGCATGATACAGGGGTTTGTAGCCTCTGTAATAATCAACTTGAAACTGTTAACGGCATGATGCGTTTTTTTTATCTTCTGTAACAATCAACTTGAAACTGTTAGACTTTTTTTATCACGTTGTTTGCACTAGAAATATTAAACGATTTCATATGAAACGACATGATACGGTTTTTTTTACATTATGCAATAACTAATTTGAAACTGTCAGACATTTGTTACATCATTGCCCATCCTTTGATATTTTATGAAAATTGGTATTTAATGTTATAGAATTTATTGCTGAGTCTAAACTTCCCGAGTTTTGAAGAGTGTGCATTATTGTTCAAGAATTTGTGCTGATTTGTTTAGAGATATTAGCTTGGTTTGCACGTATTTGATTACTATTACTATACTTTGTATTATGAATGTACAAGATGTATTTTTGGCTCAATCGTATAGTTTAAGTGTTATATATTCAAAGATACAAAGATACGTTACAAAATTGCCATGACCAGTAAAGTCTCCAGATTTTAATTCCATTGAGTAGAACTGAGTCGGAAAATTGTTAACCTGGTGACAAGTTGGGATGACATCACGGTGTATTACATCAATAACCTCATCGACAGCATGCCACGTTGCCTTGCGGAGGTTATTATAGTACAAGAAGGACTAACCAAATACTGAATGTTTAATATGAACTGATATAAGGTCACAGATGCTACTTATAATAATTTGATGTTTTATTTTGTCATTATATATGTTTTGGTAAGGTTTTGTTGTAATAAGTGAAATGCTGAATTACACATCTTTCTAAAGGGGTCTGATAAAATTGTTTGCTGTTCTGATAAATAGTTCATGATGTTCATAGAACCTATCTCATTATAGAAATTACACATTAGATGTTTAATATAACATGCATTTCTCAGTTTGACTGTGCTAAGTGTATTTGTATTCCCTCTTAATAATAATGATATCATTTGTTACCAAGTATGCAAATATTTTGCCCAAGAACATACGCTGTATGCTGCCTATCCCTAAATGACGCTACTACAAACATTAACAGTTCTAGGCAGTGTTAATTAAATCTTGCAGTATCCTGCACACAAACACACACTTCCACTTATTCATTGAATCTAGCAATATGCTGCACACTGAAACACATTATTTCCACATGTTCATAAATCTCACATTGCCCTGAAGGCTGACACACGTTTTCACATGTTAACTGAACCTTGCAATACCCTGAACGTTGACACGCTTCTCCACGTGTTCATTGAATCTCACAATACCCTGCATACTGACACCCAATATTTCCACGTGTTCATTGAATCTCACAATACCCTGCACACTGACACCCAATATTTCCACGTGTTCATTGAATCTCACAATACCCTGCATACTGACACCCAATATTTCCACGTGTTCATTGAATCTCACAATACCCTACACGCCGACGCAGATTATTTCCACTTGTTAATTGAATCTCGCAATACTCTGTACACTGACACTTATTTTATTCACCAATCTTGTATTGTTGAAACAGGGAGAAATAAGGACAATTATAATTAATGAGAAAAACGCTTTAGGTGTACAGTAACATAGGGTCTTGAAACACCCTTTATCATGCCTAAACATTCACAAATAAAACTTATTGTTCTCAGTGCACGTTTCCAAATAAAACCTTCTGGTCTGAACGTGCCTCTGATAGAATTTTGTTCCCCTAGAACAAATTGCTTTAAGTAATAATAACTTTAAATACGATATTTATGTATAATCAGCCTGTACTAGTAAGTTTGTATATATTAAAGTACGCTTGATAATAAACATTTACAATGTTTTTTTTTCAAGACATCTCAAATTCTGTAGACATTCCGTGATGTTATGTATATAACGATGGTTGTGTGCGAAAAACCCTATTTGCTACATACACGTGGTCGTACTTGAGGAAGGAAGCACATACCCGAAGAAGGCAGACCAATGTTCTGTCGAAACATGTAGTATGTTCCACCATGAATAAAAACTTTCCTTATGCTTATAAATTGTTGTGTGCCTACCTACCGATACACGTGGGCAACTTATAATATAGTTACAGATTCAACATATACCCCGTATGATAGGTTTGAAACATGTAAATAGAAAGTCGAGGAAAGATACACCATGTACATATACTTGTAAATGTTGTATATAATCAATAACAGTACTTGCAGTGACATATGAAGGTTTTGATTCCTTTATAATTCACCATATAGTAACCCAAATAATTTTAGATGTGTGAATAATATTATGGCATTGCGTCTTATTTATTATTCGATATTATACAGCGAACCAACTTTTTAATGACTCTATATACGTGTGCTACAGATTTCTTGTTCACCAAAGTTTGGTTGTTTTAGAGCAAAGCCACACTGGGCTCTCCGCTGGGTCCATCGCGGGGAATCGAACCCCGGATTTAAGCGTCGTAAGTCCATAAACTTACCAATGTTCCATCGTAAGATTTCACCAAAGGTAAAATTGAAAACATCATCTGTGACGTGGAGGTCTAATGCACTCTTTGATTAGCCGAACCCTCTGTAATAGGCCTCAACGTCACAAATGATATTTTCAATTTTTGAGTAAAAAGAAAATAAATTCCGAATATTACTAGAAATGCATTAAAATGTGTTCCTTGTTCATGTGAGGTTTGATGCTGTAGAACAGCTGATGTACTGTACTGAATGGGTTACTTATTAGCAAACAGAAAACACATTAGGATTGTAATGGTCGAAACCTTTAAAGTCGCAAATGAAATATTTATGTAACTTCTTTAATTTGTCTCAGATAGTGCGAACATCTTTGAACTTGAACTTGTTAAGATCATGTACTCATTTTGAATTTATAAATTAAAAGATTTGACATGTAGATGTCACTATGAGGATAGGTTAAAAACTAATATATTTTTGAGTGCTTATACCGCCACAAAGCTTAAGGCATGTTCCATAATCAATGCTGAATTGATTTGTGAGTAAGTAATCGTACTGCTAATAATCTAAATTCCCTGAATCACTTTAAAATATAACCTTGGGATAGATGTAACCAAAGGATTTATAGCAAAAATAATGTACATTTCGAAGAGTAAGGAACAAAGTGTTAAACGTGTACCTTTGAAAGCGGCAAAAACAGTCAAAGAATAGCATCTTCGTCTGTTGCCAAGAATCGTGGAATCAGGAGTAAACTGACCTTTAATATGCATCCAAATGAAGGTCGTATTATGGATGCATCTGTGATGATTTGCTTATGCTTCTAATGATAATTATAGATTTTTTGATTGAAAACAAGTTATCTAAAAAAGGCATGGTTTCAGCCACAGATCTACTTAACAATCAATATATCGTTGCAGACTAAAACATGTGGAAATGGCAAATACTTCTGAAATTCACTAAAAATACATCCTTATATGTTACACGTTTTAACATAATATTTCCAATAACGACACATTTGTACGAATAAAGAAATAAACCACTGTTATACGTAGTGATAATAAAATTATCACAACTTTAAACTGTCCAAGAACATTTTTCACCAGCATTTTGGATACTTTGATTATTTAACAAGACTTCAAATTAGGTTTGTAAATAATTTCTCGCCTTCAAATACGTTGTTTCGTAATTGGAAAAATCAATCAGTTTAAAGCTGCTGAAACATGTAGTCTTTTAAAGTTGGCCGTGGGCCAAGTAAAGTTTTTATTGTGCATTTTAAACGTTGTACCTAATTTAATTTTGTTCGTTGTTTGGTATGGAGTTGTGAACTTTCGTCTTAAATATAAAAAAACAGAAGAGAAGTAATTTAAAGTATGTTAAAAATATATTACAAGTTACATCAAAATAGGAAATAAAAAACCAAACGTATTCTTAATCATATCTAAAATGACGTTGATGAAGTCTTACATATTTATCATGCAACAAACACACACACACATAATATTTATTTTTGAAAAATCGTTTATTTATATACAGCGTAAAATATTGAAAACTGCTCTAGACAATTTTCTGGCAACGTTTATTCATCCAGTTAACACAGCTATTCCTGTTGATAATTATTCAGCAATCTCTTTATATTTTTATTACTTCATTTTTCCTTGGTTCCTCTAGGATAATATGAGCAAATCTAATATTGTGATATTTATAAAAATAAATTAAAACTTGTTATTTGATGATATAATATATTGTTTTATTAGTTAAGTAAACGGCTATTTGATATTACTGTTACCAAGACTATAGAGTTCATAAAAGTTTTGTTGGCTATCTCTTATTTAAGATTTAGCTTCCTGATCTAAGTTCATGCCATGTGCTAGCTTACGTAGTTATAGTTAATGTTAAAAACAAGAATATTTTATTAAAACTTTACTCCAGAAGGATACAGGAAACAAAAATCCCTTTTATTCACAGAAGAAATATATGATGAGAAAATGTGAATTTCTTAAAGTTGACATTGATTTTTAATTTATATTAATCAATATAAAATTTTAGTTATCGATAAGTACTTTCACAGCGCTTGAAAATCAAATAAAAGCTTTAATGCTACAAAAGAATAAGAAAATTAAAGTACCATAGAAATATCCATTTTGGTATACAATTTTGCACGTACCTTGCATTTTTAATCATAAAAAATGATTATTCAAATTGGTTTTAGTAAAATCCTTTAACTTTCGAAATGACAGATCATGAGTACGTTTATTACCAACGATGCTGATAATTATCATTAATTTCAAATAATCAAGCTACCTACATAGATTCAAGCTAAAAACTAAGTCAGTAATTAATATGGTAATTTAATATATACGTTCGCTGTTATCACTATTTTCTGCAGTAATGCCAATAATATCTCATTAAGTTTGGCCAAGTAGGGAAATTTATGTTAGTACCACATCCAGATTCTAAGATAATCATTCAAAAAAGCCTCATAAAAATTTAAAACAATAAAAAAAAATATATATTATATGCATAAATATTAACGTTGTCTGCCCTGACTATAATAATTGTTTTTATATTTTCCAAATTGCCGGGGGGGGGGGGTTCATCATACGTAAGAGTTCTGCTATCTAACAGCCCCCATCTGAGATGTATCATTTTAAGATTTTAAAATTATCTACATTGTGACTTTCACTGACGTGAAAATGTTATTTTTTTCCACCACCCCAAATCCTATAAACTCCACTGCAGGATATCAAGCTGTCCCACTAAGCGTTTTGAAATATTGAAACCAACCATTACTAAATGTTACAAATTAGAGGTAATAATGGATGAGGTAATGGATGAGGTATTAATCATCAATTATATATATAACATTATGATATATATCACACACACTTGACTTTTGAATTGTGTATAACAGTAACTTTTTCTCGATGTACATGTCATAAGTTGTGTATGTATTTTAATATTTGAATTTGTATAACACTCTAAGAGCTCATAATATTAAGCATAACGCAGTTTATTTGGGGATCAGCTTTTACTACATGGGAAACGAAGAAAATAGCAAAATGACCAGGGTTTTGTACTTGAAGTTTGTAATATGTTAGGTGATATAGTGATCTCATTGTTTTTTTATAACAAAGTTCTAAAACGAAATATATACATTTAGTTATAAGTTTCTCTGTTTTCGATAAATATTACGCTGCATGACTTATAAAAATTTGAAAATGTTAATAAATATTAATGTTATTGTTTTTGCTATCACTAGGAGTTAAATGATATTTATTTTAAATGTTTTTTGCAGATAAATGTAAACAATATATTTGTCCGAGTAAATATTTAGTTGTGTTGGGGGTTTAAATATCCTGTATATACGTTTATAAACCACTTTAAAAGAAAATTTTATGGAAAAGCCCATTAACTCAAGGTATCCTGTAAAAATAGTATGATAAAGAAACACTGGAAACCCGATGAGCTTCTTTGTTAATGCCAATTTGGTATACAATACCAAGAATATTGCTCAAGTAATTAACATGAATGTAACAAAAAGTGCTCTAATGAGAAAAATGATTTAACATAGGAAAGATAAATCTAAGTACAAAAAATGAAATATAACTCTTTCAGATAAAATACAACAACAACGTCACTATTTCTAAATAGCTTTGATATACGGAAACATCTGTTAGCTGAGTTCTTGCACAGATCTTAAAATATAACGTTCATAAATGGAAACAT
>NW_013666398.1:336076-351147 GCF_000517525.1 Limulus polyphemus
GTAAAATAGTACAGCTTGTAAAACAGTACAGTAAATAGTACAGCTTGTAAAATAGTACAGTAAATAGTACAGCTTGTAAAATAGTACAGCTTGTAAAATAGTACAGTAAATAGTACAGCTTATTATTTCTAAATAATATTCAACACATCAACACACACACACACATATATATATATATATATACTCCACGATGTACAGTGTATACCTAATCCACCTCTCATAGTGAGTGTCAAACTAGGAATCCAACGGGAAAGAACAGTATTTGGCCATTTTAAAACTGTGAATTTAGTTGCCAAATAGCTTTTAAGAACTTTTAGTAAACGATTAATGATATTTTTCTTCTGGTTATTCTCAGTTATTTTCAATTCCGAAACAATTATTTAAATGTTCACTTACAAGTTGCTGTATTTGAATGGGACTTATTTATATTTGTAATTTGGCTTCCCTTTTACCAGTAGGGTTATGGTGTAGCTTCAATTAGTCAGTTGAATCACTCGAAATATCTTTAGCTTTATTAAATATTCATCTTTATTCAAAATTACAATACTGTTTCTTTCCTTTGTCTGATTTAGAAATAGTAGTGCTATTATTTTTTATTTAGATTCTTCAAATCTGTTAATACTTCTGAACTTAAATTTATAAACATTTTATATTCACAATTCTAATTATTAAAAGAAGTTAACACAATATCACTAATCTGAGTTCTAATATTACTAACATTGAGTTAGACCAAACTGGGTGATGTGATATTAATTACAAAAACTGTTCAAATGGTACAAAATAATCTTCAAACATAATCCTATTTGGAATACTGAATTTTAAATCATGAGCCAAAAGTTTCTTTTCAGTTTCACTCAAAACGTACTTTGAAAATATTAGTAAAAATTATTAATTCAAACAGGGGAATAGGGATCGTCAAAAAGGTACAGAAACAAGTTAAATCAAAATGCAAAGATTATATTTTCAAGCCGAACGACGACCCTTATTCATCCTTTTGAAATGAACAATTCTTGCTAATCTTGTTTCTTAAGTTTTTTATGTTCATGTATGAAGAATAAATTTGGAGGTATATACGTGGATATGCGTTCAGTTGAATATTACATGTTTTTCAACAGTTTACTGCTGCATTAGTTGTTTTTTTTTTTTCATTCAACTATTATTTACTGAGTCAAAGGCAGCCGCTCAGAACAACATCGCATCTATTATGCAGTTGTAACCACGTAAATCAAGTTTCAATGAAAAATAAAGGACAGGGTTCCCTCTAAGCTGAGCACAACAACTAATCAAATGTCGCGCAATTAATTATTTCAGCTGCGCACATCCTCGGTAATGGTGATGAGTCTCAACACGTTGACGGCCTTAAAGATCCTTGCTGTCGATAGGCCTAAGCCCCAAATAACCAAGTGGTAGCATTAAAAGCGGCCTAATGATTCAATAGGATTGATGTTTTAAAAATCCCCCCCCAACTTAGGTCTTGGTGCAAAATATAGAGTTGATTTGACTGTAGTCTTTCGAAACAATAATAATTATAATATGAACAAATGGGCAAATTTTGATTTTCTCTAACAATCATGAAATCATTCATTTTGCTTATTATCAATATTTAGGTGGTCTTAAATATTTAAAAGGAACGTTTTGAGTGTTGTTTCAAGAATAAATCTACCTTTTAAGGTGGCTTTTGCCTGAATATTATATTAGGGTTTTGAGTAAATTCCTGTGTGATCCTTATTATGAACCACTGTCGTGGATCATGATAATTAAAAATAATATCGTCAGGCTGTTCTATAAACAAAATTTTACCTCAATGTCGCATTAAATTGGTTAACTTCACCAACTATTATTCCTTAGATTAATTTTTTATTATTATTTGTGTTTCAATAGAATGTTTGGGTTGTAAAAACCTAAACACCCCTACCTGATTAAGGGTTTGAATAACCGATTCTTTTGTTTAATATCAAAATTTAGCAGTTTATTTTGAGTTTTGTAATATTATCTAGAATAAAAGAATGGAGGAGCAGAAACTTTAAAGTTTAAGGAATTATTTTCAGACACTTACATTCATTCATAAAATATATATATGTAATTTAGTTTTAGAATACTTAAAATGTAATTTTTCATTATTTCTGAACCGAATTACAATAGGTTTATCATAACGTTGTATAACGATATCAGCAATCGGCATATTTTTGGGAAATTTCAAAGTACTTTAAATCTTAAAACTAAGTAAACCAATAATTATCTAGCAAAAACAAATTTAGTTCTTCTTGTTTTACATAATTGAATAAATCTAACTATTGACTAGACTGTCAAAAATAAATAAAATAAAATAAGCACTGCCTATCTATATATAAAACGTCTTCCTCCTTAAGAATTATGTAAAGTAAAAATACAACCCTATCTACACACAAATACGAACCAAAACCTTTTCCATGGCCATTTACTTTTAAAACACAAGCTTTTGGATTTGTCTTAGTACATCATCAAGTGAAACTAATTGTCATCAATGAGCAAATCTCACTTTCAACAGATCTAAACATTATTTAAAAATTATAAGGAACTC
Organism: Limulus polyphemus; assembly: GCF_000517525.1. Taxonomy (NCBI): domain Eukaryota; kingdom Metazoa; phylum Arthropoda; class Merostomata; order Xiphosura; family Limulidae; genus Limulus; species Limulus polyphemus. The sequence continues at coordinate 338,637 of NW_013666398.1, forward strand.
ACTAGTTCATCCTACTTAGCTTGAAAGTTTATTTTGTAGAATTTGAACAGTTTTGGCAATTATTGTCAAATCAATCAATCTGATCTAACTCTGGTCAATCATTTAATAATGTTAGAACTCAGATTAATTGTATAGTGTTAACTTCTTTTAGTAATTACAATTGTAAATATAAAAGATTTCTAAATTTAAGTTCAGAGGAATTAACAGCTTTGAAGAATCTAAGTAAAATGATAGTATTATTGCTTCTAAATCTGATAAAGGAGATAGTATTGTAATGTTAGATAAAGATTAATATTTAAGAAAAGCTGATAATAATTTGAGTGATTCAACTAAGTTTATGAAGGTACATCATGACCTCACTGATACAAGGGAAACCAAATTACAAACACACTTATCAAAACTGAGGTAGGTCTTATTAGCTATTTCATAGAAAACCTAATAAAGCAATAAGAAGGTATTTCCATTTTGGTTGATAGTTCTGTGCTTATTTCTGTGGCTATAGTCTGTTTAATGGTAAACCAGTGAAAACACCACTAGTAAGTTACAATCAACTTTGTAAAAATGAATATTGTTAAGTATATTGAAGATATCAACCTTCTTCTCAGGTATCTAGTTTTTGCCACCCATTGGCACAGCGGTATGTCTGCGGACTTACAACGCTAGAAACCAGGTTTCGATACCCGTGGTGGGCAGAGCACAGATAGCCCATTGTGTTTGTTGGAAGTTAAGCGTTTTTTTTTATTGTGGATGATGGCGCGTATTTATTGCGTATTGTGCTTGGTCTCAAAGTTAAATATCATCCTATTCCAACCAAGAATGTCACCACGAAATGCAAGGCATAAACATGTCAACCAGAAGAACTCTGGAGATTAAGCATTTAGACTTAATAATGTAGAAAAACTTACACCACCAGAAGAATCTTTTCAGAATATGAACTAAACATATTTTGTTTAAGTAAATGTTCTTTAGGAATTTCATACTGAGCAGCATTTAAAAAATGCATATAACTAAAGCAATGCACCCGGTGACTTAGCGGTAAGTCTAAGCACGTTTTCTTTTTCTTTTGCAGCAACGGGCCGCGAACCTTAAGCCCTCAAATTTAAAGTTAGAGTTCTTTTTTTTGTATATTAATCCACCCTCATAGTGGAGTATAAACAAAAATATCCAGTTATTCAACACATCCCATGAAAATGTCGATAGTATCTGGATAGTAATAAGAAATAGTTAAGGTTAATTACTTAAATTACATACACAAAAAATAGCCCCCCAGTGACACAGTGGTATGTCTGCGGAATTACAACGCTAGAATCCGGGTTTCGATACCCGTGGTGGGCAGAGCACAGATAGCCCTTTGTGTAGCTTTGTGCTTAAATAAAACAAACACAGAAAATTAGTAATAACAAACAAACAAAAAATGCTGCTAAACTTAATTAAAATAAGATGATCTAAACTGATAAACATCAAAAATCAAAACATTATTATCATACCAAATCACGACATAGGATGAAACCCTGAACACATTCACTTACCAAATACCCAGAGTCGCGATAAATACTATAAAAATCTGACAGTTTGTCTCGTAACCGAAACCGTAAAAAAACGAAATAAGTTTTAGCTTTAAGTTGAGCTTTAAAGATATTCACAAAATGAACACCAACACCATGTGAGGAGAACATTACTACGAGCAGAATAAATCACAAACTTAGCTATACACGAAACCAAGCGTAACAATCTGAGGTGATTCGAACTCAAATGGGGTAAAATTCCAACCAAGGCCACCTGTTCTTTTTCTTGGTCCAGTAAGCTACGGCCTAAAATATCTTCAATAAACTAAAAACTAGATTCCACATATTCTGTACTCTGGAACATTGGAAAAACAAATGAGCAATAGTTTATCGATCCACATCACAGAAGGAATATAAGCCCGTCGGATGATGAAACATATGAACCAACTTAACACTGGTGATCACAGCATGATGCCAAATAAGATAATCTAAGTTACAATACCGATAACCAACAAAAGAATCAAAACAACCTTTCCAAATAGACAGCCAGTCAGAAGCAGGTACGATACTTCTCCAAAACTGATGCGTACATGGGGGTGAAAATTAGTTAAAGTACGCTTACCACTAGGCCACGCCCAGACAGCCACATTTAATAATAAGAGGCAACATGAATACAATGACGTATAAGACACGTATCATTGACCTGCTTTTAATCCTCCACTACTGCAACCCTCAGTCGTTTCTTGATGTTGACTATTCACTGAACAGTTTTACATTAGAAACTTCCTCCTTTTTTTGAGATATGGCCAATGTAACTCTTCTTCTTGTTCTCGACAAGTTGGACATATACTGATATACAAGTGTTTTAAGATATACCGATTTAACAAAATTAGATACGCTACCCATTGAAGTCAGGGGCATATCCTGGGATTGGACAGATTGGAGATACATCCGTCCTTTTTTTTCAATAAACGTTATTTTCTGGGTATTGGTTTGCTTCTGCCCACTTATATGACAAAATAATTTAGTTCTGTTAGTTTCACAACATACTTGTACCCATTTGACGAATTTCTGGATCCATCTATGAAAATTTGGGACCTAGCAATAGTGGATGCATTTCCTTTCACCAAGATATAAAATGATGAACTAGCAATATCTGACACATTTTCATTGAATGAAGGAAGATGTAAAACTAATTGTTCTCTATATTCTATAATAAAATCAAAATGGCTCACAAGAATGGTATATTTCTGTAAATATGGGGATCGGTTTCAAGTCTTGTTTCTGAAAAGATCGGTTCTAACGATTTTTATGCACTTAGATGTAGAGTGAAATCTTTGGTGTAATTCCCTATGAGCTAACATTGAATCCACATGTCTACCCCTCTGTAATACAACTGATTTAATCGTACAGTTTTGTATTATTTAATTTTTGTTATGACACCTGTCTGTATCCGTTGCCATTGTTTTTGTCACATAAAATTATTACACTGTTTGTAAACACCGTTTCTGAGACGTGATGCTTATAATTTCATATTAAAATTATACATATTTATTCGAGTAACAGATAAGATACAATACAAATTAAATATATTATTATTATATTTGAAGGAACTGTTTAATCTGTCACACATACTATTAATAAATGGTCAGAATATTTGCATACAGAGAAGACAGATGTATGCTTCAATAACTGTTTGTTAAATAAAGTTTGAGAAGAACTGAGATGTCAAATATTACTTATTCATATGCATGTTTTGTGAATTACGTCAATGTTACCATACATAAATCACACTGATATCCCTCCATTTATCCTATCTACCTCCTCTCTGCTTTGAATGGTTATTACATTTGTTAAATACATAATGTTTTTATCTGTGCTGTTTAAAATATTCTCCAAACTTATGTGAGCAATAATAGGTGAAACTCATTAACAGAGACTTTGTGTTTCAGTTTTTCTCGTCAGAACACACTAACAGTGCTAACTTTTCTGTTTTTTTTCCTCTCTGTTGAAAATTTCCTTCTTTTGTCTCTTTAGGAAAATACATAAAACGCATTTTCATTCTGAAAAAGCAGTAAATTTTCTTTCAAACAGTAAAACATCTCATTGCTGGTTACAACGTTTTGTATAAGTGCATTATGACAATGCTACTTGACTCAATTGCCTAAATGCACTTAACTTAATCTCGTGAAAAGACACTTTCAAAATTGATAAGGAAAGCACGTTCGTAAAAGTCAAGCATGCTTGTGATTTTATCTGAGAAATTCCCATAATTTAACACATCATTACTTTTTAGGTAGTTTTTATTTTAGCTCCAGAGATGGAAGGAACAAGTGCACTTGACTCATTATTACATTAACGATGTGTCACTTGACTCACTACAGGATTAAGGAGGCGATTTTATGTTTTGTAGGATTTATTTTAAACGTTAAGTTTACTTTATAAAAGATACGAAGTGATATGTGGAAACTAGATGCTTCGGATCACTTTTCAATAAATTGTGACATAAAAATCAAGTAATGTTTCCTAGTATCAAAGTTGTTATTTAAACGACAAATGTATTCTCTAATTGAACTTACATGATCCTCGATTTTAAGCAACAAACATTGTTCTAACAATGTGCTTCCCTAAATTTTTAAAATCAGCATGTCTTAAAATAGTTATTTATCAATTTTCATGTTTTCTATCTTGTTACACAAGTTCTTTCTTTAATTTTCGGTCTCTCTTTCCAACTTCTCAGTTCGCTTGATCTCGGTAACCCACTACATCCATTTAAAAACAGGAAAAAATAATAAAATTCCAGAAATCTTAGTTAATACCCAAGTCAAAGAAGGGGCGAAGAGAAAATTTCAACAAAGTTCTGATCACCCCTAATTTATCAAGCCTAAATACCTACCAAGCTTGGATTGGATCTCAAGATCATCTAGCTTCTCACGTTCGTTCACTTCTGTGTCCATGAAGCGCACATATTTGTTGTATTAGGCCAGGTCAAAACATTCAGAGGCTTTAGCCTGTTCAGTTTCCTGATGCATATAATATAAACAGTTACGTTTTGTGCATTGTAATTCTAATGCTATTGCAGAAGCCTGCAAGGTTAAGTTTAACAAGGAATACATAAAAGTACATCTATATTATTATCTAGTGCTTACACAACAGTTTCTATGGATAAACATTAACACATTAATATAGAATACACAGATAATTAACACATAAATGGCTATTCAGAATTTTAAAGAAACTTATTTATTTCAAAGTTTAATATTATTCACTTTTATTTAACATATAACTTATTTCATTGTTTTAATTACAACTATATTCAAACTTTTTGTTTCATTTATTTATTTCTATGTGTTTTTGCGATATATTTGTTTTTAATTACTAGCTGACAAGCTAATAACTACTTCTCGGGGCAGCGAAGCCTAGCGGTTAGTGTTTTGGACTCGCAGTTCAAAGGCTGCGGGTTTGAATCTTCGCCTTGACACGATGTTGTGTGTCCTCGAGTAAGACACTGTACTCAAGTTGCCCCAGTCTACCCAGCTGTTTAATTGGTTTTAGTGGTGGACTGACAGTTCAGAATCGGCCTTATGCACTTTTGAAGACGCGAAAAGGTTTACTTTACCTATTTTGTATTAAATCTAGACTTCAAAAGCATAATATTTTATTTTATATCTAAACTGCCTCATAGATGGCACTCTATGATATTTTTAAATTGAAGTTATAGTTTGTTGTTAAGCGCAAGCTACACAATGGGCTATCTGTGCTGTGCCCATCGCTGGTATTGAAACCCGATTTTTAGCTTTATAAGCCCTCACACTTACCATTGAGCCACCAAGAACTAAACAGGAGCTGGTCAGTTCAATTTTCCACAGGTTATTGTAGTAGAGAAAAGTACTTGAGAAATTCTTAATGCTGAAATATTTAATTTTGCATACGGAGAGGATGAAATGTGTAGTCAATTCACAAAGGAAAATTGTTTGTATCACCAATCTGTCCTACTAAACTTATTGATACAAGTATTTACACTGTCTGTAACGATAACCTATTCGATTAGGCGTATAGTTAAGTCTCCCAGTGAGACAGCGGTAAGTCTTCGGATTTACAATGCTAAAATCAGCGGTTCGATTCCCCACGGTGGACACAACAGATAGCCTGATGTGGCCTTGCTAAAAGAAAACACACACATACACCTATTGTTAAAAATATTAACATATTTTGTTTAGCCAACCTATCTAATTATACTATTTAATTAGACCTTTAACGAGAAGCAGCTCGTACAGGGAAGTAATATGCAGATAAGGACATTGCCAATATTACACACACTGTCAAGTAAATTACATGAGATTGGACAGTGTGTTACCTTTAAGGATAGCAAGTGTAAGAAAGAGTGGGAATGGCAATGCCACAAGATGACACTCTCGTTATGGGCGGAGTATTGCGAAATGAATTCTGGGAACGAGAGTGTCCGTATGAAAAGGACGAGATGTTCTTTTAATTTATTATCAATCGATGTTCTTTCTCATTCACCGCTGATGTGGCATACTTTCAAGAATAAATATTTATTTACAAGTAAAAATAAGTAAGTAATTGCCTTGGCTAAGAAGACACAGGCTGAATTCATTGCTTCTGGTCGTTACTACTAGGAGGATTGATATATATATGGTAAAATTTGAAAGAGATAAAGTAAGGATCGGTTGACCGTAGTCGATAGGTGCTCGCGTTGCAAGCATTCAGGTCAGCGTTTGGTACTGCACATGTCATTCTTACTTTTTAGTGTTGCATCCCTTAGAGGCGAATAATGACGAAATACAGGTAATTTTGAAAACTACTTTAAAGCAGTTTTTACACTTTTGATAGTCAAGCTTTGCAAAAGTGTGTACACCGAATTTTCCCTTTTACATCTATACCACTCAGAAAAACAACACTTGCTCAATTTTGTTTTATTGCTTCACAAAGATTGGGGTACTAAGCATTTTGAAAAATTTCTGAAAAGTGCATATGGCTCTAGAATGAAAAATAGGCAAAGCTGATGAAATAAATTTTACAGAACTGTTATAGAGGTGCATAATGTTCACGATAAAGCAATATTTCTATTTATGGAGATGAGTAACAATCATGTTTATTTTATGCATAATGAGAAAACTATGTAATCAGAAAAGGCTACAGTAGTGTTATTTCTTGTTTTCATTTTTCATTTTGGCTACAAAAACAACGTAGTTAGATAGGGATTATAAACCTATCCCCAGCTTAGCAAATTTCTTTATTTTCTGCCACGAGCTGAATTGCTTTAATATTGTTCAAAAGGGAATATAAACCTTTAAGATATGTAGCTGATAGCCTTGGAATTTGTTAATAGAAATTATTTTTAAGTTATTTAAGTTGACAGCATTTTGATATTAAATTACATGTTAAAGAATATAAACACTACATTGTGATGATGTGATTTCTGCTTTGCGGGTTCTTTTGAATTACCTGGTGGAAATAATTCATTTTCCAGTCCACTTAAACTAAAATAATTTGAATCATTTCTCCTTTAACTTTATAACAAGCTCACGCAGTCTTGTAACTTATTTTCTAAAAGTTCCAGGCCTATCTTAACTTTCTAAACTTAAAGTTATCATCAACGACTTGCAGCTTCCTCTAGCTAGCAAAAAATTACAACATTAAAAAACAAAAGTTTACAACATTATATTACCTCTCCTGGATTAAATTACTTGTAAAAGCTACTTTTACAGATTCATAAGGAAAGTTTAGTAGTCCCATATCTCTTAGTTTAAGAATAATTTATTTTGTATTATTATACATTCAACTTATAATATAGTCTGGATTTCACCAAAAGATTTTTTAGCTATTTCCAATTTTCCTCATCAATAATGTAATAAATAACTATCCGAACAAACTCTACAATCCCGCAACATCAAGCAATAAATAACTATTTGAACAAACTCCACAACCCCGCAACATCATGCATTAAATAACTATTTGAACAAACTCCACATCCCTGCAACATCATGTAATAAATAACTATTTGAACAAACTCTACAACCCCGCAACATCATGCATTAAATAAGTATTTGAACAAACTCTACAACCCCGCAACATCATGCAATAAATAACTATTTGAACAAATTTCACAACCCCGCAACATCATGCAATAAATAACTATTTGAACAAACTCCACATCCCCGCAACATAATGCAATAAATAAGTATTTGAACAAACTCTACAACCCCGCAACATCATGCATTAAATAAGTATTTGAACAAACTCTACAACCCCGCAATATTATGCAATAAATAACTATTTGAACAAACTCTACAACCCCGCAACATCATGCAATAAATAACTATTTGAAGAAATTCTACAACACCACAATATCAATAGTGCAATAAATAACCATTTAAACAATTCTATAAACCCGCGAATAGTACATATAGATGATCCAAAGCTTCTGTTTCGCAGTTTACTTGTTTTATAACCTTTAGCTGAGAAAACAGCAATAACATGTTTAATATCCTGTTTCTGCAAAACATCTTTCTGAATTGTTTATAAGCCACAATTTTGTCTAAACGCTGCAGATTCGTTACTTGGATACTCATAAAAAATAAAAATTTAAACCTAGTATTGAATAATCATAACATAAACATATGTATACCAGAAAAACTGGTAAAACGAATCTACCAATTCTAATGTTTAGAATTATTTGCGGTGCTTACTACAGTAAACTAGTTTCTATAAAGAAGAGAGACTTTTGAAAGACGCATTCACTACGCAATTTCATGGTGATATGAGCCAAGATATTTCTAGAGTATCTTATTATTTTCAAAATGTTCACCAAGAAATGGATTGTGACTACACCGTCAGCTTCTTTAATCGTTTTACAAAACAGCAGTTAACGTTCTTCCAACTGAACTGACGCATTCGAGAAAACAAGACATATCGGCCGTTTTCTATAATCTTTGTATCACATGAGATCATGTAATAAACATACAGAATACTGAAGTTAAGTGACATTTATATGTGTTTACAATGTATGTCAAGATATTTCGTGTGGAAAATGTAATGGAAATTAAATGATATAGTAGTTCAGTTTCTATTTTTGGTTATCCAACCTCACGCATGTCCTTTTGTAAATCTGCTGATATTTCACATAGCTTATAAACACAACGTAAAGTTACAGAAAATGTGAAGTGAATTTATACGGAATATAATGACAGTTGTAATATTTTATAATAGTTTTAGTGCTGCATATTTCAGCGACGAATAATTCTTTCATTTTCTTTAGAATTTGGAAATATATATTCCACCTTTAGCTTAACTTTGAATATTTTTACCTCATCGTTTCTTGTTCGAGAATTAAATGTGGAATGCTAAAGACTATCGAATTTTCACTTGTTTTCATTCTAGTATTGAGTATGGAGCATCGCGAGTTTATATTTACCCTGCTGCTAAAAGTCTACGTATATTACGCCCTACTACGCTTTGTGCTTTCAAATATCACAATTAGAAACATTGCTAAATTCCGTATTCCTATTTTAAACTCACTATCAACGAAATGTTACAATGTTAAAACTTTTTTATTTTTAGCCATAGCTTACAAATCAACAACGTCTATAGTGTCGTCATTTAAAAAAAGAATGACATGACTCTCATGTTGATATTATAAATATTTATCATTCACTCTTTTTCGAATAGCAACATAAAAATTTCAAGTACACTAACCCTGTAGTTGTTCACCTATTTCTTAAACTGATTCTTACTACCTGATCGAAATGGCATCAAAGTGCAGCGTTGCCATGGTTTCTCTCCTAGGTCGTACCCCAGCTTCTTCGTGAGAGGAAACTGACATCTAAGTGTGGTGTTGTTATGGCTTCTCTCCTAGGTTTTATCCCTGGTAATGACTTTCTTTCTGACTAAAGTTTGTTTGTTTTAGAGTAAAGCCACGTTGGACTATCTGCTGCATCCACCACGGAGAATCGAACCGCGGATTTTAGAGTTGTAAGTCCGTAGACTTTCGGCTATCCCACAGGGGGACTTCTGACTAAAACTGGCCTGGTGTGTTAGCTTAGGTTTGTTTAGATAGAATCTCTCTGAATTTCTAAAGTTTCTTAATTAACAAAATATTAATTTAGAATTCACTTGTGATATTAAATAATATTTTTTTATTACAAATGTTGGAACACCTGTTACAAAACTAGGTTTTATAAGGTTCTTCTTTCTCAATGTAAAATTTTATTTGTTAGATCAAACAAAACAAAGATTCTTAAGCAAAAATTACAACTTAAATCGAACCCCCCCCCATTCTGAAATGTGTTATACAGTAGGGTAACTCATTTCTAAAACAAGTAAGCTTGCACCTCTGAACTCATCAAACTGAAGACCATCTTTAGGCTCGTAGGCTAAACAGCCAGCTCAGAAGCCCGTAGCATTCAGATATACCCGTCTATACTTTCCAACTACTGATCAGAGGGAACACAGCTAACCACGAGCACCCGCTGTTCCAACACTCACATTTATGATGCATCCAGAGCTGAAAGTATGGAACGTATTCAGAGTCATCACTTCTGGAACTCCAGGCCCATCGATATCTATAATTCTGCACCATAACCTCTAGGCAAGATCCAGCGCCTTTTTTCTTTTGAGCTACTTTGGTCCTACTTTCTTTTTTCGGTTTTTGTTTGTTTGTGGTTAAGCAGAAAGCTACACAATGGGATATCTGTGCTATGCCCACCAAGAATATCAAAACCCGGTTTTTAGCGTTATAAGATACGCCGCTGTGCCACTAGGGGGGGAGGAGGAGGAGGGGCTTTTTGGTTTATATGTAGATGATTTGCTATTTTAAATTTTCGTTGCTGGTCAATCCTTGATGATCAATAATTTATTTTTCCAGAACACAACAACAAGAAATAATCAAACATTTTCTAGGTTTAAAAATATTTATCAAATCAAATTAATGGGCGTTTAATCTTTATGCAATTATTTTTATTTCGACCTCCAGACAGGCCAAAAAACTTACCAGATAATTTAGTAGATTTGATTACACTTAATTATTTGGAGTTGAGTTTTAGTTACAGAAAAAGCCACTACCAATTTTCATGCACGATTTATATATTAAAATGTCAGTTCACCACTAAGTGCTGTCAAATGGATATGTTTCGTCTGTTTTAACGAGTAATTTCTATATGTCTATAATAATATCTATATGTCGACAAACAACGATCCCCGTAACTGTATAAGTTTATATATTTTATCTTCGCTTTGAATTAAGTTTTCTTAAATAATAAATGAGTAATTTCGCTTGGTAGATATGATCATTATTATTATAAATAAACGATTGTTTGTTTGTAGCTAGCACAAAGCTACGCGAACGGCTATCTCTGCTCTGGCCACCTCGGGTATCAAAACCCGGTTTCTAACATTGTAATTCCGCAGAAATACCGCTGTGCCAATGGAGGCATACATAGTTCAACTTTGATTTATTTTAAAGCAAAGAATACGAGATGTTTTAAAACTTTTATTATAGTGTTTGGTATTTCAAGTAGTTTATTTAATTGAACACTAATTAGTGTTAGATTAATTGATCTGTTTATTATAAAAAAAAGTGTACTTATGCTTGGCTAAGATAGTTTGATATATTCAGCTTATGTCAACATGAATAATTTTCTCATATTGTTGCCTTTACTTGTTTCATAGTCAGACAAAATAAATGAAAATATACGATGAACACTTTCAGTTTTTATCTGTACTCAGGATGGAATAAGGATAATATTTTCATGTAAGGGAGCGACAAATTTATCATGTTCTCTTTAAACTGATGAAAACACTATGAATATTGATAGAAAAACTGAGTATAGATATTTCATACTGTTATTTAGTTTTATTGATTTTCAGTTATTGACTTTTGTGGGGAAATAATTCGTTTAACTTATATATGTTTGTGTTCGTTTTCAAGTCCCCATAAATATTTCAATAATTCTGATTCCTTTAATGTTTTCATATGTTATTTGAAACAAAGATTAGTTTATTATGAATTTTAACCGAAAGTGCATAGGGTCAGTCAGTACTGGAGAAGGAATGTCAATTATAATTACGAATTTACTACATGTATATACACGAAATGTGGGAAGCTTTTAGTAAAACTTACAAGTCTATTACACTTACGATATGTCTGTGAATTCCATTTGCATAACCTCTAGAACCCCTAAAATACATATTTACGGTTTCTTTCAGTACTCTGTACATTATATCTGGTAGAATTAATAGTTGATAACTTTGACATCAAATGCATAATGCCATGTTGAATGGCACTCTGTAAAACGTCATGGCATGTGCACTTTGACCATCATCCGTGCACATAGGATTAAAGGATTAACTACGTAAACCAATGTCTTTGTATCATATATGCAAAATGCAACTGTAAAAGACATTACACCAAATAAACGGATCTTCTTGTCATTTTGCGTTGTATTTATTGCTCTGAGATAAGAATTTTGTACGATTCTAGTTTCGTGTGAATGCAACATTATACTCAACTAGCTATAGCCATGTCATATCTATGTAGAATACTGGAGCATTAAACATAATACCGAAGGTCATAGACATGAAGGGATTTCTGCCACTTCTAGAGTTTGAAAAATAAAACTAATGCATGTGTTGTGATGAGTAACGAGTACCATGTAATTTTTTGGTGATCTTTAATAAAATAGTATGAATACACGATAGAGAAATTAAACAATGTGAAACAGTAACATGGTATGTAATTAGAGAAACAGCAGGTCATATGCTCATTATAACGTTCCATTTAATGCTTTCCGTCCCGGGATCCTATCTACAAGTTCATTAGCCACATCAGTCAGGCTCAACTTGTCAGTATTTAGAACCAAAAATATACACCTGGAAAAAAGTTAAGCACCCCCAAATATTTTTCAGGATTGCTTATTGAAAATAAGGTTTAATTTTCATGATGTTGAGCAATGTCATAATTTCAAACATAATTAAAAGGATGTGAG